>NW_022901008.1:0-51651 GCF_012274545.1 Fukomys damarensis | reverse complement strand
TTTTATTTTAGGATTCCCTATTTTTAATGTTCATACAGAGATTTCTTTAACTGAAATACAGAGTAGTTTCTTTGGTGTGAAAAACTATAATAATACACAGGATCCTAATGAGATAATTAATAATGTGAAATAGGAAGTAAAGGGCTAAGGGTGTAGGGAAAGTGGGAAGGGTGGGGGAATGGTAATAAGGGAGAGGAAAAAATATGAGAAACTGAAAAAAATGGAAATAAAGTGTTTGTAAATGGGGAGGTGAGGAGGGGGTGAAGGGTGGGTAGGGACAAGGGGGAAAAATGAGAATCAAGACCTATTATGTAAAGGTACAGAATCACAGTGATGAATGTAACTGTATTGTATACCTAGATTGTACCAATAAACTCAATAAAAAGAAGATTTTTAAAAAAGATTTTTTCCTCAGTGAGTTTATTGGTACATTTTTGGTATATGCTGTAGCTACATTTATTATTGGGATGCTGTACCTTTACATAACAGATATTGGTTCTCCTTTTTCCCCTCCTCCCTACCCTCTCTTCACCCTCCTCTTCCCTCCCTACCTGCAAACACTTTATTTCCATTTTTCCATTTTCTCCTATTTTTCCTTCCCTATTAACTTTTCCCTACATTCCTATATTCCCTACACCTTGATCCCCTTTCTTCCCATTTCACAATGTCAGTTATCTCATTAGGATCTTATGTACTATTATAGGTTATTCATAGCAGAGAATCTTTTCTGTACTTACACATGTGTGACTTATTTATTTCACCTAGGAGTAAATCCTCAATATGTACCCATTTTCCTATGAATGATTCTCATTCTTTATGGCTGAGTAGAATTACATTTTATACAAAAACCATATCTTCTTTATCCAGTTTTCAAGTGATCAGCAAATGGGCTCTTTCCAAGTTTTAGCATTACAAACTGTGAGGCTATTAAACCTATTTACTTTCTGCTTTTACTTCTTTATCTGAGAAATGCCTGCTCATTTTGGATGCTCATTTTTGATTTGGGTCCTTATATTAGGAGGTGCAGATTGTTTTGATTTCTTTATATATTCTGGATAATAGTCCTTTGTCTGAGGGGAAGCTGGTAAAAATATTTTTCCACATTGTAGGTTGTCTCTTAGTTCTGTTGATGGTTTCTTTTCCAGTACAGAAGCTTTTTAATCTGATGACATCCCAGTTGTTAATTCTTTCTGCTACTTCCCACACTACTGAGTATTTGTTCATAAAGTCTTTCCCTATGCCGATGTCTTCAACAGTTATGCCTAACATATTCCTACAAGTTTAGTGTTTCTGTTTTAAAGTTTAGATCTTTAATCCACTTGGATTTTAGTTTAATGTATGGTAAAAGACAAGGTACTACATTTAATCTTTGGCAGGTTGAGATCTAGTTTTTCCAACACCATTTATTAAAGAGGCTATCTTTCCTCCAGTTGGGATGATCAGCTCCTTTATCAAAGATGATGTAGTTGAGTGTATCTGGAGTTGCTTTTGTGTCTTCCAATCTATTTCACTCATCCTAAGGTCTCTTTTTTTTCCAGTACTATGCTGTTTTTTCCTCACAGTGGCTTTGTAGTATAATTTCAAATTGGGAAATGTTATATCCTCTACTATGTCTCTTTTGCCCAGGATGGCTTTGGCTTTACTATGTCTCTTCTGCTTCCAAATGAATTTTTGGATTCTTTTATCTAGTTCTGTGAAATATAGGGTTGGAATTTCAATCAGTATTTCACTGATTCTATATAGCAGTTTTGGTACTGTGGTTATTTTCAATATTTTTTAATTGAGTTTATTGGTACATTCTAGGTATACTGTACAGTTACATTCATTATTGGGATCTTGTACCTTCACATGACATGTCTTGGTTCTCATTTTTCCCCTTGTCCCCACCCTCAAATCCCCCCCTATTCTCCCTATCTACCAAGACTTTAATTCCATTTTTACATACTCTCATGTCGTGAGCCGTTACGTTAGAATCCTGCCAGCAGGTCCCAAACCTGAGGGAAGGACAACAGGAGAGAAACAGTCTCACAGACTTAGTTCCAGGCTCATGCTCTCTTCGTAGCAAGGCCCCGTTTATTTTTCAGGGTGGAGTATATATAGGCTAAAACCGAAACCAAAAGTGTGAATAGGGTGTAGCTGACTGCAAAGGTCACAATGCTCTACAAAACAAGTATTATGCGTTACATTTGCTAGGCAACAGGTCAGACCACCAGTTGAACTAGGCCGTTGTTATGGGTGATGGCACCTCCGTGCCAGTGAGGTGACTCAAAGTTCAATCATGGTTGTGCTTATGTCAAGGCTCACCACACTCTCACTTTTTTTCTTTTCCCTTATTCCCCTTCCTCTACCCTTTCCACTTTCCCAACACCTTTTGCACATTTCTTCCTATTTCACCTTGTAATTATCCCATTAGGATCTTGAGTACTGTATAGTTTTTCACACCAGAGAAACTGGTTGGTATTTAAACATGTGCAATTTATATATTTCATTTAGAAGTATATCCTCAAAATGTATCCATTTTCATATAAAAGACTCTAATTTCTTATTCTTTATGGCTGAGTAGTATTCCATGTTATATAAAAACCACATCTTCTTTATCCAGTTTTCAACTGATGGGCAAATGTGCTATTTCCAAGTTTTAGCTATTACCGACTGTGCCGCCATAATCATAGGTGCTCATATATCATTGTGATATGACTCTTTTAGTTCTTTTGTAAAGATATGCAGCAGCACTATGGCTGGGTAATATGAAACCCCTACTTCTAGATTTTTGAGGTATCACCATATTGATTTCCAGAGTAGTTGCACCAGCTTGTACTCCCACTGACAATGGAGAAGGGTTCCTTTCTCCCCACATTCCCATCAACATTTGTTATTGTGCGACTTCTTGATAGCAGCCATTCTTTGCGGGGTGAGGTGGAATCTCACTGTTGCTTTCATCTGCATCTCTTGAATGATCACAGATGTGGAACATTTTTTCATATATTTACTTGCTGCTTTTACTTCTTTGTCTGAGAAATGTCTGTTCATTTCAGATGCCCATTTTTGAATTGGGTCTTTATATTTGGAGGGGCTGATTGTTTTGTGTTCTTCATATATTCTAGATAATAATCCTTTGTCTGAGGAGCAGCTGGTAAAAATATTTCCCCACATTGTAGGTTGTCTCTTAGTTCTGTTGCTGCTTTATTTTGTAGTACAGAAGCTTTTTAATAAGATGAGAGCCAAGTTGTTGATTCTTTCTGCTAGTTACTGTGCTACTGTGAACTTCTTCAGAAATGCCAATGTCTTCCAGAGTTCTGCATAACTTATCTTCAAGCATGTTTAGTTTTTCTGTTTTAATATTTGGATCTGTAATCCACTTGGATTCTAACTTAGTGCATGGTGAGATAAGGGTCTAGTTTTAATCTTTGGCAGGTTGAGATCCAGTTTTTCCAACACCATTTATTAAAAAGGCCATCTTTCCTCCAGTGGCAATGGTCAGCTCCTTTGTCAAAGTTGAGGTAGCTGAACACATCTGGAGTTGTTTTTGTGTCTTCCATTCTGTTGATTCTTCCTACCCAGGATCAGGAGATATCTTTCCATTCTCTTATATCCTCTTCAATCTCTTTTGTTCAGAGTGCTCTAGTTTTCAGTGTAGAGTTCTTTTGCTACTTTCATTAGTTTGATTCCTAGATACTTCATTTTTATGGATGCTATTGTGAAAGAAATTGTTTCCATAATTTCTCTATCAGTGAGTCTGTTATTTTTGTACAAGAAGGCTATTGATTTTGGGGTGTGGACCTTGTATCCAGCTACTCTGATGAAAGTGTAAATTAAGTCAAGAAGTCTTTTGGTGGAGCTTTTTGGCCCTTCAATATAGAGTATCAAATCATCAGGAAATAATGAAAGTTTAAGTTCTGTCTTTCCTGTCTTCATTGTTTAATTTCTTTTTTCTTAACTTATTACTATGGCTACTGTTTCCAAAACTATATGGAACATGATTATTTATAGTGGGCATCCTTTTCTTAGTCCTGATTTTAGCTTGATGGTTTTCAGTTTTGGCCATTTAATATGATGTTAGATGTTGGTTTTTCATAGATAGCCTTTATTAACTTGAGATATAGACCATCTGTTCCAATTTTTGCAGGATTTTAATTATGAATTGGCATTCAAATTTGTCACATGATTTTTCTAGTTCTATTGAGAGAATCATATGGTTTTTGCCCTTGACTTTGCTAATATAGTGTATTACATTTATTGATGTAAAGTATGTTGAACCATCCTTGCATTCATGGAATAAACCTGACTTGGTCAGGATAGATGATCTTCTTGATGATCCTCTTTGTATTCTGTTTCCTAGTATCTTATTAAGGATTTTTGCATCTAAATTCATTAAGGAGTTGGACCTGTATTTCTCATTTTTAGTTGTGTCTTTCCCTTGTTTGGGAATCAAAGTGATATTTGCTTCCAGGAATGAATTCAGAAGTATTGCTTCCCTTTCAATTTCCTTGAAAAGTTTGAATAGTAAATGCAGTAGTTCTTTCTAAATGTCTTGTAAAATTCAGCAGTGAATCCATCAGGACATGGGCTTTTCTTTGTTCATAAATTTTTATTTAAATTTTCAATATCACTGATTGTAATTTGGGTGTTTAAATGTTCTTATCTTCTTTGTTCAACTCTGGTAATTCATATGTGAAAATCTGTCCATTTCTACTGTGTTTTCCATTTTGTTATTGTACAGGTTCTTAAAGTAGGTATTGACAATCCTCTGAATTTTGGTTGGATCTGTTGTGAATTCTGCTTTTTTATTCTGAGTTCCATGGATAGGAGCCTTTTCTTTTCTTTCTTTTGATAAGGTTTGCTGATGGTTTATCAATTTTATTTATTCTTTCAAAAAAAGGCTTCTCAATTTATTTATTTTTGTATCATTTTCTTAATTTACATTGCATTGATTTCTGCTATAATATTTATACTTTCCTCTCTTGTTTGAGCTTGGGGGTTTCTTGCTCTTGTTTTTCTAAGAGAATAAGATTCATCATTAGGTTATTTATTGGAACTCGCTCTGTTTTCGTAGTGAGGGCATTAAATGCTGTGAATTTTCTATGTGGAACTGCTTTCATTTTGTCCCCAGGTTCCTGTAAGTTCTCCCCCCCATAAGTCCTATAGGCATTTTCATTTATTGTAAACACTGTCTGATTACTTCTTTAATTTCCTCAGTGATCCATTGATTTTTCAGGAAATTATTTCTGTTTTGAATTTTTCTAGAGCCTGAATGATCCGTTTTGTTACTTCCTGTGCTATCAGTTCAGAGTTTCCTTGTGATTCACAATCAGTCTTTTCATCCTCCTTTGCCCTAGTGTTAGCCATTGGTGAACTGGAAGTCTGTCTTTGTGTCTTGCTTAAGTGTTTTCTCATTTTTATTTTTGCTGTTGCGTTATCCTTATTTAATTTCTGGGTTATTACTGATATAGTTTGGTTTAGCTTTTGAGTCTAAAATGACTCATAGACATTCTCATTTACATAACATCAAAGAAAACAACTCATTAAATCAGTCACAATCCTGTAGCCCAATTGATACAATCAGCAAAACAATAGAATCAAGCACAACTTGGAAATTGACCACTTGTGCTAGTCATTAATCTATCACCTTTATAGCATGGGAGTCAAATTAAAATCAAGAAGTAGCTCAAAGTATGTTTGCAGTGAATAAACTTTTCAGTAGATCATCTGTACCATTTAGTATGGGGGCTTAGACAGAGATAGGACAAAAGGAGTTGATAAGTGAAAGAATTGGAGAATGTTTCAAATGAAACCAGAGGACATAGAATAACCACACCATCTTTAGGAAACTGTTAAATTCAAAAGGGGTAGACAGAGTGCAAGTATAAGTACAAGAATATATCCCCTTAACTGTAATAGAGGCTCACTATCCCTTGAAACTCTTGAGCTTTGAGTAAAATAAAATGAAAGAAAAAAGCAAGATAAAGAAAAAAGAAAAAATGATAAATGAAGTTAGGACAGAAAGGGAGATGAGGGATAACATGGTGGAGCAAGAGACTGAGTTGGAGAAAAAGGACATAAAAAAGGAATTTGCAGAGTGGAATGAGAAAAAGGAAAAAAAATGAATTTGAAGGGCCTCTTTTAGACTATATCTCTGCTGTCATAATATAGCTTGTGCACAGCCATGTGCATAACCAACTCACCTGATCTCAGCTAGCCAATGGCAGATCCCTGCAACTCAGACTGACTTCAGGCTGCAAGGCCCAGGTTGAGTTCCCCAACCTCCTGCAGGGTTGAACTCCACACAGTTGTAGTACAGGTTTTCTCTGCCCTTTCTTTAAAGATGTTCAAAGTTGGGAGCTCAGAAAAATACCCTTTAATACCACCTATGACTCTGTGGAGTGAGTCCAAGGACTGGCACAATCAGAAGGTCTGAGAATTGGGGGAGGTGTTTTCAGGGTGACTGTGGAATACCTTAATTGTGCTGGAGCTGATTTTGGTGCCAGAAGGGGAGCATGTAACTACCCATCTCACAGATTGGGCCCATGCAGGCCCAGTGGAGAGCCAATCTTGGATCAGCCTTCCCAAATTTCACCTTCCTTGTGCTGGAGAGATCATAAAAAGATTTTATGCATTCATCTTTTTAAAAAGAAAAAGATGAAGAGAGATATACAAGATCAGAAGACCTAGATAAAATCAGGTGTGTGGAAATGATTTATCAAGTAAATATATGTTTGCTTGTTGACTTCAAGTTTGTTACAAAAAGTTTACATTTCAAGTTATAAAGAGCTTTCATGCCTTCTGATTATATTTCTCCAAGATGTTTCTGTTAACCTACAAAAGTTTGTACTACTCTAATTAAAAAAGATGTTATTATTTAATTGGCTAAATATATTTCAGTGAACACTAGTTTCATAAATTGTCTTATATGTTTGTGTCTCTTCAATATTTTTCAGCTTTAATTGAGTTTATTGGTACATTTTAGGGATACAGTACAGTTACATTCATTTTTGGGATTTTACCTCTACATGACAAGTCTTGGTTAATGATTTTTCAACTTGTCCCTGCCCTCCTTTCACCCCCTCCTACACTCCCCTTCTACAAACACTTTATTTCCATCTTTTTATTATCTCACATGTTTTTCTTTTCCCTTTTTACCCTCCCCCTACACGTCCCACCTTCCCTACAACTTTAGCTCCTTTCTTCCCTTTTCTCAATGTCAGTAATCTTATTAAGATCTTCTGTATTATTGCAGATTATTCAAACAGAGAAACTATTGAGTATTTACAAAGGTGTGACTTATTTCTTTCATTTAGGAGTATATCTTCAATATGTATCCATTTTCCTATTAATGAATCTATTTTCTCATTCTTTATGGCTGAGTAATATTCCATTTTATAGTAAAACCACATCTTTAAGTTTACAACTGATGGGCAAATAGGCTGTTTCCAAGTTTTAGCTATTACAAAATGTGTGTCTATAAACATGGCTTCATATACTTCTTTGTGATATGATACTTTTAGTTCTTTTGGAAAGATAACCAGCAGAGGGATGGCTGAGTCAAATAGAACCTCCAGTCCAAGTTCTTTGAGGTATCTCCATATTGATTTCCACAGTGGTGGCACCACTCTGCACTCCCACCAACAATGGAGAAGGGTTCCTTTCTCCCCACAACCCCGCCAACATTTGTTATTGTATGATTTCTTGATAGTAGCCATTCTTTGTGGAGTAAGGTGGAATCTCCATGTTTTTCGTTTGCATCTCTCGAATGAGCAGTGAGGTGGAACATTTTTTCATATATTTACTTGCTGCTTTTACTGCTTTGTCAGAAAAGTATCTGTTTATTTTGGATGCCCGTTTTTTAATCAGGTCTTAATATTTGGGGGAGCTGATTGTTTTGAGTTCTTTACATATTTTTTATGATAGTCCTTTGTCTGAGGAACAGCTGGTAAAAAACTTTTCCCACATTGTAGATTGTCTCTTAGTTCTGCTGATGGTTTCTTTTGAAGTACAGAAGCTTTTTAATAACATGATATCCCAGTTGTTGATTCTATCTGCTAGTTTCCACGCTACTGAGGATTTGTTCGTACAGTCTTTTCCTATGCCAATATCTTCCAGAGTTCTGCCTAATTTACCTTCCAGCAAGTTTAATGTTTCCATTTTAATATTTAGATCTTTAATCCATTTGCATTTTAATTTAGTGCATGGCGAAAGATAAGGGTATAGTTTTAATTTTTGGCAGGATGATATCCAGTTTTTCCAAAACCATTTAATAAAGAGGCTATCTTCCCTCCACTGAAGATGGTCAGCTCTTTTGTCAAAGATGAGGTAGCTGAGTATATCTGGATTTGATTTTGTGTCTTCCAGTCTGTTCCACTGATCCTCAGGCATATTTCTTTACCAGTACCATGCTGTCTTTATCACAGTGGTTTTGTAGTATAGTTTCAAATTGGGAATTGTTATACCCGCTGCCATGTGACTGTTGCCTAAGATGGCTTTTGCTATTCTAGGTCTCTTATGGTTCTAAATGAATTTTTGGATTCTTTTTTCTAGTTTTGTGAAATATAGTGTTGGAATTTCAATTGGCATTGCATTGAATGTATATAGCAGTTTTGGTGGTATCGCCATTTTCACTATGTTGATTCTTCCTACCCATGAGCAGGGGACACTTTTCCATTTTTTAATATCTTCTTCAATTTTTTTTTCAGAGTGCTATAATTTTCAGTATAGAGATCTTTTACTTCTTTTGTTAGATTGATTCCTAGATACTGCATTTTTTGGATGCTATTGTAAAAGGAATTTTTTCCCTTATTTCTCTCTCAGTGAGTCTGCTACTTTTGTATAAGAAGGTTATTGATTCTTGGGTGTTCACCTTGTATCCAGATACTCTACTGAATCTGCCAATTAAGTCTAGAAGTCTTTTGATGGAATTTTTTGGGTCTTCAATGTAGAGTATCATATCATCACCAAATAATGACAGTTTAACTTCTTCCTTTCCTATCTTTATTGCTTTAATTTCTTTCTCTTGTCTAATTGGTTTGGCTAATGTTTCCAGAAGTATATCAAAGAGGAGTGGTGATAGTGGGCGTCCTTGTCTTGTTCATGATTTTAAGGTGAAGGTTTTCAGTTTTGGGCCATTTAATATGATGTTCGCTGTTGGTTTTTCATTGATAGCCTTTATTAAGTTGAGGTGTAGATCATCTATTTCAATTTTTTGCAGTTTTTATCATGAATGGGTGTTGAATTTGGTCACATGCTTTTTCTCCATCTATTGAGAGGATCATATGGTATTTATCCTTGACTTTGTTAATATAATGTATTAGAATTAATGACTTTCATATGTTGAACCATGCTGGCAACTCTGGAATAAATCCAACTATGTCAGGCTGAAAGATCTTCTTGACAAACCCCTGTATTCTGTTTGCTAGTGTCTCATTAAGGATCTTTGCATCTATATTCATTAAGGAGATTATTCTCATTTTTAGTTGCATATTTACCTGGTTTGGGAATCAAAGTGGTACTTGCTTCCAGGAATGAATTTGGAAGTATAGCTTCCCTTTCAATTTCATTGAAAAGTTTCAAGGGTAGTGGCAGTAGTTCTTCTCTAAATGTCTTGTAAAATTCAGCAGTGAATCCATCAGAGCCTGGGCTTTTCTTTGTTGGTAAATTTTTAATTGCATTATCAATTTCACTGATTGTAATTGGGGTATTTAAAATTTTTTTGTCTTCTTTGTTCAACTTTGGTAATTAACAAGCATCTAGAAATCTGTCCATTTCTTCTGTGTTTTCCATTTTGTTAGAGTACAGGTTCTCAAAGTAGGTATTGACTATCCTCTGAATTTCTGTTGGATCTGTTGTGACACCCCCTTTTTCATTCCTGACTGCATGGATCTGAGCCGTTTCTTTCCTTTTTTGGATAAGATTAGCTAAGGGTTCATCAATTTTGTTTATTCTTTCAAAGGAACAGCTCTTTGTTTCATTTATATTTTGTATCATTTCCTTAGTTTCCATTGCATTGATTTCTGCTCAGATCTTCATAATTTCCTCTCTTGTTTGAGCTCTGAGTTTCTCTTGCTCTTCTTTTTCAAGGAGTCTAAGTTTCATCATTACATTGTTTATTTTAGCCTTCTCTGTTTTCCTAGTGGGGGCATTCAATGTTACGAATTTTCCTCATAGAACTGCTTTCATTATGTCCCATAGATTCCTGTATGTTGTATTGGCATTTTCTTTTATTTGGAAAAGCTGTCTAATTTCTTCTTTAATTTCCTCTGTAATCCATTGATTGTTTAGAAGAGTGTTGTTCAGTTTCCATGTGCTTGTGAAGTTCCTGCAGTTTTTTGTGCTATTAATCTCCAGCTTGATTGCACTATAATCTGATAATACACAGGGTATAACTTCAATTCTTTTGCATTTACTCAGACCTGTTTTGTGAGCCAATATGTTGTCTATCTTGGAGAATTATCCATGTGCAGCTGAAGAGAATGTATATTCTGATTTTTGTGGGGTGGAGTACTCTGTAAACATTTATTAAGTCCATGTGTTCCAAAGCTTGGCTCAGTTCTATTATTTCATTGTTGATTTTCTGCCTAGATGATCTGTCAATTTGTGAAAATGGGGTCTTTAAATCCCCCACTAAAATTGCATTAGTGCTTATTTGTTTTTTCATGTTACTTAATATTTGTTTTATATTTGGGGGCATTTATATTTGGTGCATATATGTTTATAATTGTCAACTCTTCCTCTTGAATTGTTCCCTTTACAAGTTTGTAGAGTCCTTCTTTGTCTCTCTTAATGAGTTTTGGTTTGAAATTTAATTTTTCTGAGAATAAGATTGCTACCCCTGATTTTTTTCTGGGGTCCTGTCAGGTGGAGAATTGTTTTCCAACCTTTCACTTTCAGTCTATGGGCTTCCTTTTGCAGTAGGTGTGTTTCTTGTATACAAAATATTGTTGGATTTTGCTTCTTAATGCATTGTGCCAGTCTATTTCTCTTGATTGGTGAATTGAGTTCATTAACATTGATGGTTATAACTGATATATTCTGACTTATTATTATCATGTTATTGTCCTTTTGTTGACTCTTTTTACTTTTTCTCCTCTCTCCTTTTAGTTTCTTGCCTTGCCTATTTGATTTGTTCTGTTGGCCTCATGGTATTGTGACCTTCATTGGCCTTTTCTAGGATATTGTTTATAATTTCTTGTAGTGCTGGTCTTGTGTTCATGAAATTTCTCAGGTGCTCTTTGTCATGGCAGTATCTTATTTCCCCATCTATTTTGAAAGAGAGTTTTGCAGGATACATCAGTCTACGTTGGAGGTTCTTTTCTTTTTAGGACTTGGAATACCTCACTCCAGGCTCTCCTTGACCTAAGAGTCTGTGTTGAAAACTCTGCTGTGATTCTAATGGGTTTCCCTTTGCATGTGATTTGTTTCTTTTCTCTTACTGCTTGTAGTATTTTGTTTTTCTGTTGAATTTCTGGGATCTTGATTATTATATGTTTAGGTCTAGATTTTTTTTTGGATCATGGCTAGTTAGAGTTCTATGCCTCACTCATCTGTATGTCTAATTCTTCCCTTCTGTTTGGTTAGTTTTCTGTCATTAACTATGTGAAGAGATTTTTAAGTCACTTGTGTTTTCTCCTTGTATTTCATAATTCCTATCAGTCTTATGTTGTTTTTCTTTGCATTGTCTAGAAGTTGTTGGATTGATTTCTCATGATCCCTTACTGTTTTTGAGAGACCTCTTTTTTCACAGTCACTGACTGCAATCAAATCTTCTAAATCTGACATTCTATCTTCACAATCTTTTATTCTGTTGAATACACTTTCAATAGTGTTTTTAATCTCCTGGATATCTGTTTGAATCTGTTTTATGGATTCCATTTCTTTCCTCTGTTGGGCATTCATTGTTTCCATTTCTTTCATATGCTGAGTCCTCATGGCTTCTAACATGGTCTTGAGCTCATCTGTTTTTTGTCAGTTTCTGTTCTGGAGTCTCGAATCATGACTTCCATTTTGCTCCTCATCTCTCTGGTTAACTGGGAAATTATTTCTGATTTGAATTTTTCTAGAGCCTGATTGATCTGTTTTGTTACCTCCTGTGCTATGGGTCCAGGGTGTCCTGCTTGTTCACTATCAGACTTTTCATCCTCATTTGTCCTACTCTTTGCCATTGATGAAATGTAAATCTGTCTTGTGTCTTGCTTAAGTGTTTTCTCATTTTTATTTTTGTCATTGGGTTGTTCTTGGTTTAATTTCTGGGTATTACTTAAATCTTCCTGATATAGTTGTGTTTTAGCTTTTGAGTTTCTAATGACTCATAGATATCTTCATTTTCATAATATCAGAGAAAGCAACTTATTAAATCAATCACAATCCTTTATCCCAATTGATACATTCAGCAGCCCAATAGGATCAAGCACACCTTGCAAACTGACCACTTGTGAGAGTCATTAATCTATCACCTTTAAACTATGTGAATTAAAGAAGCATCCCTAAATATGTTTGCAGTGGATATGCTTTTCAATATAGTATCTTTACCGTTTAGGATTGGGGGGTTAGACTGAGTTAGGATGAGAAGAGTAGATAAGTGAAAGAACTGGAGCAAGTTTGAAGTGAAACCAGAGAATGTTTCTATCTTTATAAAGCTATTAACTTCAGAGGGGATAGACAGAGTGCAGGAATAAAGACAGGAATATATCCCCTTAACAGTAATAGGCCCTTTCCTTCCCTTGAAGTTACAGAGCCATGAGTGAAGTAAAATAATTGGAGAAAAGAACATAAAGCAAAAACAAACAAAAAGACAAAACAAACAAACAAAAAAGGAAAAATAATAAAAGAAGAAGTCTGAGTTAGGGCAAGAGCAGGAATAAAAAGGGAGATAATGGATAATATGGTGGAGCATGAGACTGAGTTGGAGAGAGAGGACAGAAAAAAGAAAGGAATTTTAGGCTGGAATGAGGAAAAGAAAAAAAAATGAATTTGAAGGGCCTCTTTCAGACTATGTCTCTGTTGTCATATTATACCACATGTACAGCCATATGTAGAACCAAATCCCCTGATCTTGGCTAGCCAATGGCAGATCCCCATGACTGAGACTGACCTCAGTCCACAAGGCCTAACTTGAGTTTCCCAACCTGCAGGGTTGAACTCCACTCAGTTCTATTACAGGTTTCCCCTGCCCTTTCTTTAAATATGTTCAAAATTGGGAGCTCAGAAATCTACCCTTCATGAGCACCTATGCCTCTGTAGAGTGGGTCCAAGGACTGGCCCAATCAGGAGGTTTGAGAATGGGGGTAGAGGGAAGCAGGTCATGGGGGTGTTTCAAGGGGGCCAGTGTGGCTCCCTTCCTTACTGGTTCTGATGGTGCACAGTCTGGGAGGTCTCACACCTGCCAGGTGAGCCCAGGCAGGCAGCTGGAGAGACCCCCAAGGGCCTTGGGTCCTTACTGGACCTGGTCATCTCTCCAATTTTTTGAAAGTATTTTTCCAATTATATTAAAATGATGTCAAATATACAAGTAGTGTGTTAATTTTTACATGCTGATTTCATAAGTTAAAATTTTGTCAGGATAATTAAATATAATACAAACTTTTCAGTATTGATAGACTCCTGTTGAAGAAAAAAAAGGACAGCTATGTGGGCATTTTGGCAGCACATATGCTAAAATGTCAGATGCTCAGAAAAATTTATTCTGGTCTTTAGTTACTAATGGAGCCTGAATAATTTCCATAGACTTCTAAGAGAATATACCCCCAATAAACATCACTAAATATGTTGTTATAGAATGTTTACATTGGTTATCATCAAGGGGTTGAAATTTAAATATATTATTGTGAAGTATTTATAATGGTCATTTTCAAAATATATTTTTTGTAGAAAAATAAATAATTATTAGAAGGTTTTATTGCAAAAAATGCTTTTGATAAATTAAATTAAAGGACAAAGTTTCATGCATATAATTATTATTATGGATGGTAATTTCCTAATGTATTAATTGAATAAAAACTTCATAGGGTACTGAGTCTATTGATGCTGCTTCAAGAGGCAAGATATAAAGTTTCATAGAAAGACCCAAATTTGTATAGAGCAAGTCAAATATGTGGTATTCCAAATTACTAAAGGAATGCACTGCTTTGCTTAAAAAAAAAAAAAACAAGTAATCAGTACCATTAGCATTTAATAGTGGGAATAGTTTCTGCAACTGGATCCAAACTCTAGTCAGATATGTTACTAACTTGTTCCAGGACCTCTCCCCCCTTTTTAACCACATGCAAGATAAAATGTTGAGTCACCTGTGGGATTCCCAATGCAGGTGCAGAGAGGGTTACTTTTAACCTTTTAAATGCCATTAAAATACACTTTCTGTGTGCTATTTTATTGGTTTTCAAATATATTTGAAGCCCAAAACAAGAACCTCAATCACAGCACTGGAAGGAGTAAGTTGCATCTTTAGCTCCCTAATGTAGGGCACTTGGCTAGGGGAAGATGAGTGTGGTTGTGTGGGTGTTGCCTTACAGAGCTTCAAAAACCAATGAGTACTCTGTCAGTTAAACACTGTTAGAGCATCTACCTCTCTTGTAGCAGAATACAGTTTCCTCTTCATTAATCCCTTGCTGAAGCCTGTTGAAATGTTGACTATACAAGCAGCTTGATTTCTTTCAAGTGAGATCTCTAGTTGAATGGAACCAGTCATTATAGTCATAATGACTCCCCACTGGGAAGTACATTCTCAGATGTGTTATGATGGCACCTTGGGAAGGGCTGTCAAGGTCCTCCAGTAATCACTCATCTAAAATACAGTATTCTATATCATCACTGAAGAGACTACTTCCTTAAGAAAGAAACTGGACTGGTGTTACAGTCCATTATTGATAAATTTCGGGCTACAGGATTATTGGTACCACACAATATGCCATTTTACCAGGAGTCAAACTGTCAAGAGAATAATGCCTACTACAACATCTTCATTAGAGCTAGCAATGAGTCGGTAGTATCTTCTCACTCACTCATATCAGAATTATGTACCCCTTTTTAACATAGATCCCAAGAGATATTAAATGATTTTCTGTCATTGATTTCAGACAACTTTTCTATCCTTGTGAATCCTAGCTCTCAATATTTGTTTGTATTTGAATGAGAGGATCCCCAAACAGGACTTCACCAACAATGTACTTGGGCAGTGCTTTTCTTATCAATAGGGTGTGTGCTTTCCTGAGGAACATGAATTTACATGCAGTTCCTCCTTTCCATGGGTTTCAGAAATTTTTTTATTCTCTTCTGATCCCCTCTTCATCTTAGGATTTCACCTATCAGAGTGTCACATTTTTTGTTGTTGTTTCTAAATAACTTAAAAATATAGGAATGAAAGGTAGAATATTTTCCTGAACAGCAAGAGAAAAGTTGATCAGTTCATAGTGGCTGCCACTGTTTCTGTATCTCCCTGCTTACAGCACATGGCAGCCAAACAGACTAATTGACTCATCTTTGGAGTTCCAAAGACACTATACCTAGAACTGTTGTTTTCATGGATAGTTTCATAATATTGGTTTGCTCTCATTTTATTGTTTGTTTCATTGTGACAACTGTTGATTGAAGTTTTTTCTACTATCTGAAAGGAATTGTAATTTGTATGTGCTGATTGAATATACATTATGTTTGACTTTTGAGATTCTGTCAGCAGATGTATATGATATGTGGCTGGATGTGGCAAAATGAGTTTCCTGTAGTAATTAGCCTTGTTCCCTTTCTAATTAGCTAAAGAACATCCAGCCAATGTTGCACCCCACTTATGTGCTTTTCAACAAGATGAGTTGTATTTATAGGAGACAGCTAATGGGTCCAAAGGGGATAGCACCGGTACTTACTTATGTCTGAAGTCATGCAACCCCAAGGAATTTAGTCTTGCTATATGAGACACTTAGGGGATGAAAGGCTCAGAGTAGAAGGAGATGTCCTGTCAGGTCCCTACTAGTAGAGACTGACCCACAGACAGGCCTGCTAGAAACCAACAAATTCAGCTTTGCCTGGTTAAAAGAGCTGAAAGAATTAGGCTAGCAAGATAGGCCTTGTCAGGAGCCCACTAAAGTGGACTGACCCAGGAATAGGTCTTTATGAATCCTACATCCTAATTTATATTCTTCCTATACAGAGATAAGAGTAAACTTGTATATTCTAGTCATCTCTCAGATGTCTTTGTAATCAGTGGAATGAGTTCCACACAGAGATCACCTTATATTCCTATGAAGTAAAACAATGGCCCAAACCTTGGAAAACTAAATATGTTGTCATATTTCAGTTATACTTTTATTGTAAGGAACAATAAAAATGGCTAGAGATGCCTCATGTTGAAGCTTTTATGGCCTTCTCCCACAGAGGCCTTGTCTGCATCAAAGCAATTATCATCCTTCAGGAGCTACTGCAACAGAGGACTCCCTCCTCCTTACTGACTACTTTCTCAGAAATTTACTGAGTCAGTAGCCTCAGGATATAAAGAATATCCTGAGTCCTCCTCATACTGGGTGTGGGTTTACTTAATTTAAGAACTAAGATTTAGGAATCTCAACATTTAAGCCCATGACTGCTCTACCCCTTGAAAACATGGCAATCAGCAATGATACAGTTTGAGTGCTAATTCCTTTTTCAGTTACAGATATTCACCAGTGTAACGAAAAATTCAATAAATTATCTAAGAAAATGAAAAGATTTTTAACAGTTTTCAACCCCTAACAATGGCTTTTGATCTGACATGGTGAGTTATCCAATTGCTTCTTGTTTCATGGCATAAAAGGAAAATGGTTATAAAGTCTTCAAGATTGGCCAATGATGAAGCATTTGATGCTGTACCCACTGATAAGTAGACAATTGCTGCATTATTTTGGTCCCAGTAGGGCTTGAGTGGGATAATAACCCAGAGGGCAAAGAAGTCAGATAAAAGTTTACATCAATGCCATTTTAACTGATATGTAACAAGGGATGAACACACCTGTGATATATTAAGCTCATACCTAATAGTCAGGGCCTCAGTAAATACCCAGTTTCTTGTAAGCTTTATTTGAAGAAATGCTTTGTAAATTCATTACAATCTTCTCCTACTTTAAAGAAGATTAGGTCACTCTAAAGCAGAACTTTATTAGTCATTCAGATCCAGATATTGGGGAAAAAAGTTGCAGACACACCTCCTGGGCTCACAGACTGAAGTAAATCAACAGTCAATTCATGTTTATGAGACTTCAAATATATGAGACTGTAATGATATGGCAGTGAAATAAATGTGACCAGGTAGGAAATCCAATACACATGTGCACTCACCGAAGCTTTTGCTACTTCATACTTCACCTGTTTTAGAATAATGGAAGCAGGAATATCCATAGAGTAATATTTAAAATTAATTGGAAGGAAGGGAGTAACTCATTCATCTCCCTTTTCTCTAACTGTACTAGTTCTCCTGAGATCCCTTATCCCAAAAAATATTTGAGATGTTGAAGGAGAAAATTCTGTCTCCTATAGTTCCTGCTAGCTGAACAGGGTTATTGGCCCTACCTATACTGATATGAAGAACGTTTACCCTAACTGATCTATGAGTGCATAGAAGCTGAGATCTTTCTCCAACTATTCCTGAATGAACCATGGACATTAAAAGAGGTTCTGACTTCAAGTTATGGTCATCAGCAGTCATAATATGGTTGTCAAACAAAAAATAAATTTGACTAAGAGGTTAAGTAGGTCAGATATAAATACTAGGGTTATTTAAAGCATTAATAAAGTCCAAGTTCTTAATAGTAGCTAAGACTGAATTCTAGATATTTGCCCAGAACACTCACAACTAAAATAGTTTTTCATGGATCTTAGCCTGACTTTATGCTGTGGCTCTGATTGACATGTGTAAAAATTTATCATTTCTCTTATTAAACTTTTGATGTCTCAGGTATCCACGAAATTACTCCATGAAGTCAAATCTATCTATTCCCCATAGCTTAATGTCAGAGGCTTTACTAATAGATTTATTTAATGACCTATCTACTTGAATGTTATCTTGATTAGACCTGTTGACAAGGGAAGACTATGGTCTAACAATTATTTTTAGTCCCCGGGAGTGGAAAAATATTACTTTCACATTCCTGGAGAGCCAGAAGGAACATTACTAGATGGGTCATGATTTGCAGGCTTGCAAGATTTTAGTGGCAGTGAGCAGATAAGATCTCAAAAATAGCCTATCATAAAGTTTCTCAAATGGGCTGAGATTAAATTTTGGCTTGGGGGTTACAAAAACTCTTGTTAAAGCAAGTAAAAGGAGATAAAGCTATTTCCTTTAGATTTATTGATGCAGGTTGGCTAAGGTTTTAAATTTTTATTGAATCACCAATCTTTCCTGATGACTGAGTTCACCAGAGTGGTGATACTTAACTCCCGGTGCTGTGGTGACTCCTTGTGTGATTTGAAATGTGAAAGAGGGTCAGTTATCACTCTGTATAGAACTAAGTGGTCAAAACTTTGAGATTATTTCATTAAGGACTTTTATCACCTCCACAAACTATTCTAACATAGTAGGAAAGGCCTCTACCTACCCAATAAATATATCAATGCACATCAGTAGATGTGTATTATCCTTGACAGGTAGACATTTCGTAGTCTTTATACCAGTTTTCCCATGGGTGGACCTTTGCCTTAGTACTGGATCAGGCAATAGGGGGAGATAAGATTGTGGTGATAGAGAAAACATACAGAACATGCTTTATAAGCATTTGTTATAACATAATTGATTCCAGGTACTACAAAGTGCATATATGCCATAGCAGCAGTGACATCTCTCTCTAGATTGAAGGAATCATATGGGGCTTTAATTACTTTCCACTACCTTAATTGTGTCAAGAAATTTTGAGGTATAATATGTCAACCCTGGCTTTCTTCCACGAATAATGTGAAGCTCTCCTATAGATTCTTTTTGTTATGTGAAGATTGTGGAATGGGTAGAGCTATTGCTGGGTTTAAATTACATTGGAGAATATCCTGCTTAGCAGCTAAATCTGCCACAACATTACCCTGCAAAATGGAAAATTGATGTCCCTAGCAATTGAAACTGCTACCTCACGTGGAAGATTTATTGCCTTGAGAATTCTCAGCATCTCTAGTCTGTGTGTTATTGGAGATCACTAACTTTTTTTTCTTCACTGAGTTTATTGGTACATTTTATGTATACAATACTGTTACAGTCATTATTGGAATCTTCTACCTTTATACAACAGGTCTTGGTTCTCATTTTTCCCCTTGTCCCTTCCCTCCCTTCAACCCCCCCTCCCTTCCCCATTTACAAACACTTTATTTCCATTTTATCATTTTCTCCTGTATTTTTCTTTTCCCTTATTACCTTTCCCCTACCCTTCCCACTTTCCCTACACCTTTAGCCCCTTTCTTCCTATTTCACATTGTCAATTGTCTCATTAGGATCTCATGTACAATTAATTATAGTTTATTCACACCACAGAAACTATTTGATATTTACACACATGTGACTTACATATTTCACTTAGGAGTATATCCTCAATATATATCCATTTTCCTATGATTGAGTCTAATTTCTCATTCTTTCTGGCTGAGTAATATTCCATTTTATAGAAAAACCACATCATCTTTATCCAGTTTCCAACTGATGGACAAATGGGCTCTTTCCAAATTTCAGCTATTAAAAACTGTGTTGCTATAAACATAGGCATGCATATATCACTGTGATATGATTCTTTTAATTCTTTTGGAAAGACACCCAGCAGAGGGATGGCTGGATCAAATGGAACCTCTAGTCCCAGATCTTTGAGGTATGGAGACCACTAACTTTTCAAAAGATCCCCTTCTTTTTTTGCAAAGATGAAAGCACACACATGCACATGCACATGCACTCACACTTCTCTGGGCTAGATGGACTGTCTGGATGAATGAGTGTAGTTAAATTCTGACTTGAACAGAAGTCCAAGGAAGGAGACCTCTTACTTCAATGACTTGGATAGCATGTACCATGCCATTTTTATATTTATTTTTTATATTTGATCTCTCAGTTTGGGATGAGTGGCATAATTTTTGGTGTTTGTCTATTTAGACTCATGATCTATCTTTTGTGTTGTTGGAGGAAGTTGCCAGGGTTGACAGTGTGAGACTGGAGATACTTCTGTTTTTAATAACAATGACCTGATATTTAGCAAACCTATCTCTAGTCATCCACAATTTTTCCTTTATTTCTAACAGAGCCTTTGCTTCATGTTATACCTAGGAGCTTTTGCCCAAATGTTATTGCAGAATCTTTTTGGATTAAGTGTGTTATAGTGGCCATTGTTCACAGGCAGCTTGGCCACGGTTTTTCCATCCTATCACCTGAAATAATAGCCAAGTGGTTGGTTTTCCTAATCTAGATGTTGTGTTATCATTTCACCACCTTGACTCTCCAACATGAAGAGAGAAAAAGGTTGTTAGGTCTTGGATTCCTAATGCTGTGGTCTGGAATAAGGCTGGTGGCAAAGTTTAAGGCCTCTTAAGCACCTGTTCTCCATTATAAGGATGTACATCTGGTCTATGAATTGCTTCATATAAGGTTATGGCTGGTACTCCAAAATAAGGATTCATGTGAGGCAGAAGCCTGACATTCCCAAGAAAGTCCTCATTTACTGTTTGTATTCATTGAAGATCCATGTGGCAAATTTCCTCTGTTCTCTTTGAGGATAGTTGTCTTTGTTCTGCAGTTAAAGTGTTTACCAGATATATCAACTTTTGAGAAATATGGGTCTCATGTCACATATCATTTAAGGCCATTTCACTAGAAAATTGAAAGCTTACTTTATTTATTACAAGATAACTCTTTAGTAGGGACACAGATGAGGTCATTTACATAGTGTAGTAAGCCTCCCCCAGAATATTTGGTCTCACAGGTCTTGAGCTAACACCTATGCACACAAGAAAGGGTTAACTATAAAGTCTTGATGCAAGAAATTGAAATACATTTTGGACAAAGTCCTATTTTGGGATCCTCCAATCAAATAATATCGACCAAAAAATATTGACAGTTGTTACACATGGGGATAAAAATAAAAGTTATTTGTGAGATCAAAGACAGAGAAACATTTACCATTTCCTTGTATATAAATTAATGATTATATAGGTTGGTTGAAAAGCCTAAGAGATAATTCTGAGATCATGTAGTAGGTGTACTCTCCTATGGTCCTGATTATTGGCAAAATGGGTGAACTGCGTGGAAGTGGCACGGAACCATTAACCCAGTGGCCAAAAGTGTATCAGTAATGAGCTTAAATGAGTCTGGCTTCTTTATTAAGAAAATCCTGTCATTTGTGTCGCTGTAGATTAGTATCTGCTAACTAAGGGATTACTGGGTGATACAGTGTTACAATGCTCTGGGAAAGTTAAGAACCAACATCTTGCAGAAATATCAGGTTCCATGGCTTTAGATTGGCTGGGTATTTAGTAATTAGGACATGTGTTGTGAGAATACTTAGTGCCAGAGTGGTCCTGAGTATTGAGTATATTTTTTCTTTAAAAAGAGTATATTTACTCTACATATTTGTGTCACTGTAGTATTATTGCAGACAGCCAAATTAGTTATAAGTTACTATAAGGCACTTGGACAAGCCTGACTCCTCAGCATGGAATACAATTCAGGCACAGTTACTGAATGTTAACATTAAAAGGAAAGAAAATACTACACTCACACACCTCCCATAGGGATGAATAGCATGGTTGTATTCAAAATAGACATATGTCACCTTAATTGGGATTGAACCATCCCCAGTTATCCCATTTCTTCTGGGAAATTCATATAACTTGCTATGTAACTAGCTTCCTCATTTGATCTCCACTTAATTTTATGTGTAATCTTATTGGTTGACCATGTTTTTGTCCTACCTCATGCTCACTTTGTGGTTTTCCATTGAATCTGATAGGTTTGACCCACTATTTAACTGCCTCACATTGGACTTTGACCCATAAAATACCTTTGAGAAACAGGGTGAGGGGCCAGCCCATTTTGCAGACCTTATCTGTCTCTTTTAGGACAGAAGCTATCTTTATCTCAATAAATTCTTTCTACTCTTAACCTCCACTGTTCCTAGACTACAGCCATCTATTTTAGAGAACATGAACTCATATTTTAGATAGATAGAAGGATGGGAATTATAATATTTCCCTTGTTGGGATTATTTTGTTTATTTGAATTATTTGGTTCCCTATATCAATATCTCCAAAAAGGCAACTTGGATGAAGAAATCTTCCCAAATGGCACTTCATATCAGAGGTAAAGAAAACGGTATGTTTAATTCTTTCAAGGTTCACAGCTTTAAAACTAGATGAAAACTCAACTCAATAAGAAAGTAGAACTAATTCCTTTACTCTCTTCTTCTAGGAGGAGTCTCAGTATACTTCTTGTACTACTCACCTCAGCCATTTATTTGTAAGAAAACTCAAATTATTTATATTTTTTTCTGGTTCTGGTGAATTGGGAGAGACAGAGAATTTTGGGGAGGAAACTAGCAACCTTTTGTGTAGTAAAAGTACACAGCTTCACAGAGGCAGTGGCAGCAGTGACAGCAGCAAGAGGTCTCCCTTATCTATCTCTTCTTAGTGTCAATTCACCTACACCCTAGAGCCAGTTTATAGGACTCTCCTTCCCTAGTTTTTATCTCTAAAATTATCTCCCTCTCTGAATCCGTTAGTTCTGGTATTATTATAATAACCTTGGCCCAAAGTTTATGTCCATTTGTAAAAGAGTGTATCACCATATTTGCTGATTTACAATAAAGCTTTTATGTTATTTTCATTGTGGACCTTTCATTTGCCAGGAAACCTGTTGTTACATGAGTTAGTAAAAAAAGCAGGGAATTTGGGGACAAAGGAAGGAGCTGTGGAGGTTTGAGTTGACAAAGGCTCAAATTTTTAATGTAGATATTTCATGGACTACTGGGGGAAGTGTTGTCTAAAGTCCCATCTCTTTTAAACTACTGGTTTTTTTTTTTCACCCTGAAGAAATATCCTATCCTATATTCTTAGACATCCACCTACTGGCAGATGATGGGACATGACTAAAGACTATCATCAAATTGCTTAGTTTGATTAACCATGGTCCCCTAGAGGCATATTTGCAGAAAAAAAAATTCAGATATTTATTTTGGCAACTCTGGGGGAAGTGCTTCAGTGATTTTATTGTTCAGTGATTTTATAACTGCCTAGAAATTTCCAGCCAGCAGGGCATCCCAGTTCCCCAATTTGTCTAGAAAATGTTTCATGATCATCAGGATAATCTAAAAGGAAATAGTGACAGTAGGCACACAAAGGCAATTATTTCTGGCATGTAAAGACTTCAGCTTTTAAATTTTCAGCTTTACTAAGGGAAAATTTGATGAAGAACTGAACAGGCAATAGACTGACCTAGAGGATGCCCTATGCATGTCCCATTCTGAAATTGTTTGCATTAGCAAGGGCTTTTGACCCAAACTTGTAAGATATTAAGCTTACCCTGGATTCTTACTGCACAGAAGTACTAAAATAAATTATTAGAAGACTCAAAAGACAGATTAATTCTATATCTTTAACCACTACAACCACTGATAATCATGCATATATTGCATTATTTGTACACCTACAGGGACATGTGGGATTATAACAAGGGTATAGAAACAAAAGGAAGATTATTTTAGTGAATATGTGGCAGGGATGCTTAAGTTTATAGAGACTACCACTCAGGGATATGCTGAAAATCCAGAAACTTTCCAAAATCAACTTGGAGAGTTATTCAGTAAATACAATTTATTTATTTATTTATTTTCCTCACATTCTTTATTGTTACATTTTAGGTATACAATACATTTACACTTATCTTTGTGAACTTCTACCTTTCTATGATTTTTCCTATTCCACTGCTTTCCCTTCAAATCTACACGTGCCTATTTAAAAATACTTTGTTTCCATTTTTCCTTTCATCATATTTTTCCCTTTCCCACACACTTCCCCAACACATTTAGCCATTTTCATCCTATTTCACATTGTCAGTTATACATTTCAATCCTTATTTAAACATTTAGTTTTTCATACTGAATAGACTATTTGGTATTTACACATGTGTGCCCTGTTAGTGTCACTTAGTGTGCATCCACTTAGCTACAAATGTCTCTACTTTCTCATTATTTGTGGCTAATTGGTAATTCACTTTATAAAAACCCCAAAACTTTACCCAGTCTCCAGTTGAATGGGAAATTGGGCTGTTTCCAAGTTTTGGCTATTACAGACCATACTGTTATAAATATGGGTTAGCATATATCACTGTGGTATGATTCTCTTAATTCTTTTGGGAAAATACCCAGCAGAGGAATAACTGGATCAAATGGAACTTCTAGCCCTAGTTGTTTGAGATATTGCCACATTGATTTACATAGTGGTTGCACCAGTCTTCCTTCCCACAAACAATGGAGAAGGGTTTCTTTCTCCCCAAAACCCTATCAGAATTTGTTAATGGTTGATAGCAGACATTATTTCTGGAGTAAGGTGGAATCTCAGTATTGTTTTCAACTGTATCTTGAATGACCAGTGATGTCAAACATTTTTAATATGTTTGCTTGCTGCTATTACTTCTTTGACTGAGAAATGTCTGTTCATTTCATATCCCATTATTAAATTGGATATTTAAATTTGGGGGGGTCTGATCTTTAAAGTTCTTCACATAATCTACATAGTATTTCTTTGTCTGAGATAACATTTCCCACATTGTACACTGTCTCAGCTCTATTGGAGGCTTGTCTTCCATTACAGAAGGTTTTTAATAAGATGAGATCCAAGTTTTTGATTCTTTGTGCTGGTTAATTTGCTATAGAAGTTTTGTTCATAAAGTTTCCTATATCAATGTCTTCAAGAGTTCTACCTAGATCAAGAAGAAGGTGGAGGTGGAGGTCCAGGACAGCTGCCATGCAGGGATCCCACCCTCACTCTGGCCTGCCTCAAATCAACCAGTGAAGACTAGTTTGCCATACGGGTGCCTCTACAATATCCACACAACACCCTCCCAGCTCTCAGGCCTTCTGATTGGGCCAGTTCTCCGATCCGCTCTGCAAAGGCACAGGTGGTCATAAACCTCATTTTTCTGAGCTCCAGAAGATAAAATAGAAGTGAACAACCACAATAAAGGCACATCAGCTCTCCATAGTTGGTAAGTTGGAAAGATCACCACATTCCATCAAAGCTTTGAATATCTTCAGAGAAAGGGCAGAGGGAACCTGTAGTAGAACCTTGAAGAGATCAACCCTGCAGGAGGTCAGATAGCTCAATTTGGACCTTGCAGCCAGAAATCAGCCTGAATTCATCCTGAGCCATTTGCTAGATGAGACTAAAGGACATATTTCTGCACATGGCTGTGCACATTGTCTATTGTGACAGCAGAAATATAGCTGAAAGAGACCCTTCAAATTTTTTCATCTTTCTTTTCCTCATTCCATTTTGCAAATTCATTATTTTTCCTGTTTTCTTTTTCCAACTCAGTCTCTTGCTCTCTGATATTATTCTTCATCTCCCTTTCTGTTCCTGTTGCCATGCTAACTCAGATTTCTTCTATTTTTCTACTTTTTAATTTTCTTTTCTTCTTTCTTTTTCCTTCACTCAAGGTTCAGTAGTTTCAAAAGAAAATGAGCTCCTGTTACTGTTAAATTCTTATATTCTTGTCCTTATTATTCCACTCTGTTTTCCTCTTGTATTCAGAAGTTTCCTAAAGTTTGTGTAGGCATCCTGTGTCTTCTGGCTTCACATGAAACTTTTTCCAATTCTTTCACCTATCTACTCCTCTCAAACTAACTCAGTCTAAGCCCACATCCTAAAGGGTAAATATGCTATACTGAAGGGTTTATTCACTGTAAACTTATTTGGGGCTGCTAATTCATTTTGATTTAATTCGCATGGTTTAAAGGTTATAGATTAATGACCACCACAAGTGATCATTTGTAAGTTGTGTTAGATCCTATTATGTTGCTGATTGTATCAATTGCACTAAAATTATGTGATTGATTTCATGAGTTGTCCTTTCTGAAATTAGGAAAATGAGAATGTCTCTGAGTCATTAGAGTCTCAAAAGATAAAGCTCATCTATATCAGGAAATTTTAAACCAAGGACAAGGCAACAACAAAAACAAAAAAGAGGAAACACTTAAGCAAGACCCAAAGACAGACTTCCAGTTCAGCAACAGCAAACTCTAGAACAAAGGAGGTTGGAAGGTCTGAGAGTGAACCACCCAGACACCCTGAACTCATGCACAGTAAGTAACAAAGTAGGTCAGTCTATAGAAAAAAATCAAAACACAATTTTCCGGATAACTATAAAGATGTTGAGCACAATGAATGACATGGTTAGAGACTCTATAACAGAAACTGACAAAAAAATAGATGAGATCAGGACCATGATAGAAGCCATGGAAATCATGAATGCCCAACATAGGAAAGAAATGGAATCCATAAAACAGGTTCAAACAGATATCAAGGAGATTAAAAACTCTATTGAAAGTATTTACAGCAGGATAAATGAATGTGAAGATAGAATTTCAGATATAGAAGACAGGATTGCAGTTAGTGACTGTGAAAGAGAGGTTTCTTAAAATGAAAAAGGGATCATAAGAAATTGATCCAACAACTCCTAGATGATGCAAAGAAGAATAACATAAGACAGAATAACATGAAGTAGAATGAGAGAAAACTTCCCAATTAGACAGGAAGAATTAGACATACCAATATGTGAGGCATATAGGGCTCCAACTAGCCACTAAAAAAAAAAAAAATCTACACCCAGATACATAATCATGAAGATTTCAGAAACTCAACAGAAGAACAAAATAAGCCCTCAGCTCCAATGGAAGAAAGATGGAAAGCAGAGGTTCAGGATAGCCGCTTTGAGATCTATTCTCCCTCTGGCCTGACTGGGCCCGTTAGCAGGAACTAGGTAGCTATGCTCTACTCTACCAGCACTGTCATCAGCTCCAGTGCAAGGAAAGGAGCTGTGCAGGCACCCTGAAACACCTGCTTTCCACCCAGACCTCCTGATTGTGCCAGTCCTTGGATCAACCCTGCATAGACATATGTTGTCATGAAGGGCATTTTTCTGAGCTCCCAACATTGAACATATTTAAAGAATGGAGAGAGGCAATTTGTAGAAGAGCTTTGCAGAGTTCAAACCTGCAAGAAGTCAGGGAGCTCAACTTGGGATTTGCAGCCTGAAATCAGTCTGAATCTTAGGGGTCTGCCATTGGCTAGATGAGACCAAAGGACTTAGTTCTACATATGGCTATGCTTGTTGTATATTATGACAGCAGAGATATAGTGAGAAAGCTCTCCAAATTCATCTTTCTTCTTTCTTTTCCTCATTCCACTCTGCATAATTATTCTTTTTCCTGTCCTCTTTCTGCAACTCAGTCTCTTGCTCCACCATATTATCGCTCATCTCCCTTTCTGTTCCTGCTCCTGCCATAACTCAGATTTCTTCTTTTATCATTTTTCTTTTTTCTTTAGGTTCTTTGCTTCTCTCATTTTACCTCAAGCAAGTGTCAATAGTTTCAAAGAAAAGTGAGCCCCCATTACTGTTAAGTGGTTATATTCTTGCACTTATTCTTTCACTCTTTCACCTTTGACTTTAACAGTTTCCTAAAGGTTGTATGTATGGTCATTCAATGTCACCTGGTTTCACTTGAAACATTCTCCAATTCTACTCCTCTCATCCCAACTTTGTAAAAGCCCCAGTCCTAAATGGTACAGATGCTTTATTGAAAAGTGTATTCACTGCATACATAGTTTGAGCTGATTCGTGATTTTAATTTAATTCACATGGGTTAAAGGTAGTAGATTAATGACTGAAATGAATGGTCAATTTGTAAGCTGCACTTGATCCTATTCTGTTGCCAATTGTATCAATTGACCTACAGGATTTTAATTGATTTAATGAGTTCTTTTCTCTGATACTAAGAAAATGAGAATGTCTATGCGCCATTACAGGCTCAAAAGCTAAAGTGTAACTATATCAGGAAGATTTAAAGATTAACACAGAAGTTAAACCAAGGACAACCCAACAAAAAATAAAAATAAAAATGAGAAAACACTTAAGCAAGACACAAAGACAAATTTACAGTTCACCAATGGCAAACTCAAGGGCAAAGGAGAATAGTAAACTGCAACTACACCTGGAACTTATATCACAGGAAGTAACAAAACAAATCAATCAGTCTCTAGAAAAAGTAAACAGAAATATTTTCCCAGATAACCATGGAGATGGTGAGCAAAATGAAAGTCATGATTCAAGTCTCTAGAACAGAAACTGACCAAAAAAAAAATGAGCTCCATACCATGATAGAAGCCATGAATGCCCAGCATAAGAAAGAAATGAAAATAACAAATGCCCAACATAGGAAAGAAATGGAATCCATTAAATATATTCAAACAGATATCCAGGAGATTAAAAATGCCATTGAAAGTGTCCACAGTAGAATAAAAGAATACAAAGATAGAACCACAGATATAGAAGATAGGATTGTAGACAGTGACTATGAAAAGAGAGGTCTCTTAAAATCAGTGATGGATCATAAGTAATCAATCCAGCAGCTCATAGATGATGCAAAGAAGAATAACATAGGACGGATAAGAATCCATGAAGTAGCAGGAGAAAATACAAATGACTAAAGAGTTGTTCAAAGAATTAATGAGAGAAAACTTTCCAATCAGACAGGAAGAATTAGACATACAGATAAGTGAGGCATATAGCATTCCAACTAGATGTGATTAAAAAAATCTACAACTAGACATATAATAGTGAAGATCCCAAAAAACAACAGAAGAAAAAAATGCTATAAGCAGTAAGAGAAAAGAAACAAATCACATGCAATGGAAAGCCCATGAGAATCACAGCAGCCTTTTCAACACAAACCCTCAGGTCAAGGAAAGCCTGAAGTGAGGTATTTCAAGTCCTAAAAGAAAACAACCTCCAACCTAGACTAATGTATCCTGCAAAACTCCCCTTCAAAATGGATGGGGAAATAAGATACTTCCATGGCAAGGAACACTTGAGAAACTTCATGAATACCAAACCAGCACTACAAGCAGTTCTAAACATCATCCTTGAAAAACACAATAAAGGTCACAGCACCATGAGGTCCAACAGACCAAATCAAATAGGCAAGGCAAAAAACTAAAAGGAGAGAGGGGGAAAAAGTAAAAAGAATCAACAAAAGGACAATAACATGACAATAAGAATTCAGTACATATCAGTTATAATGATCAATATCAGTGGCATGAATTCACCAATCAAAAGAAACAGATGGAAACAATGGATAAGAAGAAAAATCCAACAATATGTTGTATACATGCAACACATCTAGTGCAAAAAGTAGCCAATAGACAAATAGTGAAAGGATGGAAAACAATTTTCCATATGACAGAAGCCCAGAAAAAAGCTGGGATATGGCCAGGGATTTAGCTCAGTGGTTCTCATGCCTGCCTTGCAAGTGCAATGATCCAAGTTTGATCCCCAGCACCAATAAATAAATAAATAAAAGCTGGGGTAGCAATTTTATTCACAGATAGAGTAAATTTCCAACCAAAACATTAGTAGAGACAAAGAAGGCTACTACCTCCTTTTTAAAAAAGGGAACTCAAGAGGAAGAGATGACAATTGTAAACATATATGCACCAAATCTTAGTGCTCTGGGTATATAAAATAAATATTAAGTAACTTGAAAATCAAATAAGCACTAATATAATTGTAGTGGGAGATTAAATACTCAACTATTACAAATAGACAGATCATCTAGGCAAAAAATCAGCAATAATATAGTAAAACTAAACCAGGCTTTTGAACATATGAATTTAATAGACATTTATACAGTGTTCCACCTGAGAAAATCAGAATATATATTCTTTTTGGCTCCATATGGGTAATTTTCCAAGATGGACCACATACTAGCTTGCAGAATACGTTTTAATAAATGCAAAGGAATTGAAGTTATTCCCTGCATATTATCAGATCATAGAGCAATCAAGCTGGAGATCAATAGCATAAGAAATTATAGGAACTTCACAAACACATGGAAATTGAACAACAGTCTCCTGAACAATCAATGGATCACAGGGGATATTAAACAAGAAATTAGACGCTTTTTACAAATAAATGATAATTCCAATACAACATACAGGAATCTATAGGATACAAAGAAAACATTTTTACAGGGAAAATTCATAGCACTGAATGTCCACACTAGACAAACAGAACAAGCTCAAATAAACAACCTAATGATGAATCTTAGAGTCCTGGAAAAACCCAAAGCTCATATAAGAGAGGAAATTATAAAGATTACAGTAGAAATCAAGAAAATGATATAAAAAATAAATGAGTCAAATTTGTTTTTTTTGAAAAAATAAATAAAGTTGATAAACCTTACTTAATCTGTGTAAAAAAGGAAAGAAAAGGCTCAGATCAAGGCAATCAGGAGTGAAAAAGGTGAACTCACCACAGATCAAACAGAAATCCAGAGGATTCTCAATACCTACTTTGAGAACTCGTACACTAATAAAATAAAAAACACAGAAGAAATGGACATATTTCTACCTACTTATGAATTGCAAGAGGTGAACAAAGAAGATTAAAACATTTTAAACAACCAAATTACAATCAGTGATATTGAAAATGTAATTAAAAGTTTACCAACAAAGAAAAGTCCAGGTCTTGATGCATTCACTGCTGAATTTTACAAGCCTTTTAGAGGACAACTATTGCCATTACTCTTTAAACACTTTTTTCAGCTTTAATTGAGTTTATTGGTACATTTTAGGGATACAGTACAGTTACATTCATTGTTGGGATCTTGTACCTCTACATGACAAGTCTTGATTCTCATTTTTCCCCTTACTTCTGCCCTCCCTTCACCCCCTCCTCCCCTCCCCATCTACAAACTCTTTATTTTCCTTTTTTTCATTATCTCACATTTTTTTCTTTTCCCTTTTTACTCTTCCCCTACCCATTGCAACTTCCCTACACTTTTAGCTACTTTGCTCCCATTTCTAAATGTCAGTAATCTTATTAGAATCTTATGCATTGTTGCAGATTATTTACACCAGGGAAACTATTCGGTATTTACACATGTGTGACTTATTTATTTCACTTAGGAGTATATCTTCAATATGTATCCATTTTCCTATGAATGAATCTATTTTCTCATTCTTTATGGCTGAGTAATATTCCATTTTATAGAAAAACCACAACTTCTTTATCCAGTTTCCAACGGATGGGCAAATAGGCTGTTTCCAAGATTTAGCTATTACAAACTGTGCCGCTATAAACATGGGTGCACATACTTCTCTGTGATATGATTCTTTCAGTTCTCTTGGAAAGATACCCAACAGAGGGATGGCTGGGTCAAATGGAACCTCCAGTCCAAGCTCTTTGAGGTATCTCCATATTGATTTCCATAGTGGTTGCACTAGTCTGCACTCCCACCAACAATGGAGGAGGGTTCCTTTCTCCCCACAACCCCGCCAACATTTGTTATTGTGTGATTTCTTGATAGCAGCCATTCTTTGTGGGGTGAGGTGGAATCTCAGTGTTGTTTTCATCTGCATCTCTCGAATGACCAGTGATGAGGAACATTATTTCAAATATTTTCTTGCTGCTTTTACTTCTTTGTCTGAGAAATGTCTCTTCATTTCGGATATCCATTTTTGAATTGAGTCTTTATATTTGGGGGGACTGATTGTTTTGAGTACTTTATATATCCTTGATAATAGCCCTTTGTCTGAGGAACAGCTGGTAAAAATTTTTTCCCACATTGTAGATTGTCTCTTAGTTCTACTGATGGTTTCTTTTGAAGCACAGAAGCTTTTTAGTAAGATGAGATCCCAGTTGTTGATTCTATCTGCTAGTTCCCATGCTACAGAGGATTTGTTCATAAAGTCTTTTCCTATACCAATGTCTTCCAGAGTTCTGCCTAACTTACCTTCCAGTAAGTTTAATGTTTCTGTTTTAATATTTAGATCTTTAATCCATTTGGATTTTAATTTAGTGCATGGTGAAAGATAAGGGTCTAATTTTAATCTGTGGCAGGTTGACATCCAGTTTTTCCAACACCATTTATGAAAGAGGCTATCTTTCCTCCACTGAGGATGGTCAGCTCCTTTGTCAAAGATGAGGTAGGTGAGTACATCTCCATTTGTTTTTGTGTCTTCCAGTCTGTTCCACTGATCCTCAGGCATATTTCTTTGCCAGTACCATGCTGTTTTTATCACAGTGGCTTTGCAGTATAATTTCAAATTTGGAATTGTTACACTTGGTGCCATGTGCCTGTTGCCTAAAATGGCTTTTGCTATTCTAGGTCTCTTATGGTTCTAAATGAATTTTTGGATTTTTTTTTCTAGTTCTGTGAAATATAGTGTTGGAATTTCAATTGGCATTGCATTGAATGTATATAGCAGTTTCGGTAGTATGGCCATTTTCACTATGTTGATTCTTCCTACCCAGGAGCAGGGGATATCTTTCCATTTTTTTTATATCTTCTTCAACTTGTTTTTTCAGAGTGCTGAAGTTTTCAGTGTAGAGATCTTTTGTTTCTTTTGTTAGATTGATTCCTAGATACTTCATTTTTTTGGATGCTATTATAAAAGGAATTTTTTCCCTTATCTCTGTCCCAGTGAGTCTGTTATTTGTGTATAAGAAGGCTATTGATTTTTGGATATTCACCTTGTATCCAGATAATCTACTGAATCTGTCAATTAAGTCTAGAAGTTTTTTGGTATTTGTATTGGCATTCTCATTTATTTGGAAAAACTGTCTAATTTCTTCTGTAATCCATTGATTGTTTAGAAGAGTGTTGTTCAATTTCCATGTGCTTGTGAAGTTTCTATAGTTTCTTGTGCTATTGATCTCCATTTTGATTGTACTATGATCTGATAATCTACAGGGGATGACTTCAATTTTTTTGCATTTATTTAGACCTGTTCTGTGAGCCAGTATGTGGTCTATTTTGGAGAATGATCCATGTGCAGCTGAAAAGAATGTATATTCTGATTTTTTGGGGTGGAATACTCTATAAACATCTATTTTTATGTTGAATTTTATCAAATGCTTTTTCTGCATCTATTGAGAGGATCATATGGTTTTTGTCCTTGACTTTGTTAATATAATGCATTACATTTATTGATTTTCATATGTTGAACAACACTTGCATCTCTGGAATAAATCTGACTTGGTCAGGATGGATGATCTTATTAATAATCCTCTGTATTCTGTTTGCTAGTATCTTATTAAGGATTTTTGCATCTATATTCATTAAGGAGATTGGTCTGTAGTTCTTCTTTTTAGTTGTATCTTTCTCTGGTTGGGAATCAAAGTGATACTTGCTTCCAGGAATGAATTTGGAAGTATAGCTTCCCTTTCGATTTCATTGAAAACTTTGAAGAGTAATGGTAGTAGTTCTTCTCTAAATGTCTTGTAAAATTCAGCAGTGAATCCATCAGGGCCTGGGCTTTTCTTTGTTGGTAAGTTTTTAATTACATTTTCAATTTCACTGATTGTGATTGGGGTGTTTAAAATGTTTTTATCTTCTTCGTTCAACTTTGGTAATTCATAAGTATCTAGAAATCTGTCCATTTCTTCTGTGTTTTCCATTTTATTAGAGTACAGGTTCTCAAAGTAGGTGTTCATGATCCTCTGGATTTCTTTCGGATCTGTTGTGACTTCGCCTTTTTCATTCCTAATTGCATGGATCTGAGCCTTTTCTTTCCTTTTTTTGATAAGATTAGCTAAGGGTTTGTCAATTTTATTTATTCTTTCAAAAAACCAGCTCTTTGTTTCATTTATTTTTTGTATCGTTTTCTTAATTTCAATTGCATTGATTTCTGCTCGGATCTTTATAATTTCCTCTCTTGTTCGAGCTTTGGGTTTTTCTTGCTCTTGTTTTTCTAGGAGTCTAAGTTTCATCGTTAAGTTGTTTATTTGAGCCCGCTCTGTTTTCCTAGTGTGGGCATTCAATGTTATGAATTTTCCACGTAGAACTGCTTTCATTGTGTCCCAAAGATTCCTGTATGTTGTATTGGCATTCTCATTTATTTGTAAAAACTGTCTAATTTCTTCTTTAATTTCCTCTGTAATCCATTGATTGTTTAGGAGAGTGTTGTTCAGTTTCCATGTGCTTGTGAAGTTTCTATAGTTTCTTGTGCTATTGATCTCCATTTTGATTGTACTATGATCTGATAATCTACAGGGGATGACTTCAATTTTTTTGCATTTATTTAGACCTGTTCTGTGAGCCAGTATGTGGTCTATTTTGGAGAATGATCCATGTGCAGCTGAAAAGAATGTATATTCTGATTTTTTGGGGTGGAATACTCTATAAACATCTATTTTGTCCATGTGTTCCAAAGCTTGGTTCAGTTCTGTTATTTCATTGTTGATTTTCTGCCTAGATGATCTGTTAATTTGTGATAGCGGGGTATTTAAATCCCCCACTACAGTTGGATTAGTGCTTACTTGGTTTTTTGTGTTACTTAATATTTGTTTTATATTTGTGGGCATTTATATTTGGTGCATATATGTTTATGATTGTCAACTCTTCCTCTTGAATTGTTCCCTTTACAAGGATGTAGTGTCCTTTGTCTCTCTTAATGAGTTTTGGTTTGAAATTTACTTTATCTGAGAATAAGATTGCTACCCCTGCTTTTTTCTGGGCTCCTGACGCATGGAGAATTGTTTTCCATCCTTTCACTTTCAGTCTATGGACTTCCATTTGCACTAGGTGTGTTTCTTGTATACAACATATTGTTGGATTTTGCTTCTTAATCCATTCTGCCAGTCTATTTCTCTTGATTGGTGAATTGAGGCCATTAACATTGATGGTTATAACTGATATATTCTGACTTATTCTTGTCATGTTATTGTTCTTTTGTTGACTCTTTTTACTTTTTCACCATCTCCTTTCAGTTTCTTGCCTTGTGTATTTGATTTGGTCTGTTGGGCCTCATGTTATTGTGAACTTCATTGTCCTTTTCTATGATATTGTTTAGAATTCCTTGCAGTGCTGGTTTGGTGTTCATGAAATTTCCTAGGTGCTCTTTGTCATGGAAGTATCTTATTTCCCCATCTATTTTGAAAGAGAATTTTGCAGGATACATCAGTCTAGGTTGGAGGTTCTTTTCTTTTAGGACTTGGAATACCTCACTCCAGGCTCTCCTTGACCTAAGGGTTTGTGTTGAAAAGTCTGCTGTGATTCTAATGGTCTTTCCTTTGCATGTGATTTGTTTCTTTTCTCTTACTGCTTGTAGTATTTTGTTTTTGTGTTGGATTTCTGGAATCTTGATTATTATATGTTTAGGTCTAGATTTTTTTTATCGTTGCTAGTTGGGGTTCTATATGCCTCACTTATCTGTATGTCTAATTCTTCCCTTCTGTTTGGGAAGTTTTCTGTCATTAATTCTGTGAAGACCTTTTTTTATGACATTTGTGTTTTCTCATGTTTTTCATGAATTCCTATCAGTCTTATGTTATTTTTCTTCATATCATCTAGAAGTTGTTGGATTGATTTCTCATGATCCCTTACTGTTTTTAAGAGATCTCTTTTTTCACAGTCACTTACTGTGATCCTATCTTCTATATCTGAAATTCTATCTTCGCAATCTTTTATTCTGTTGTATACACTTTCAACAGAGTTTTTAATCTCCTGGATATCTGTTTGAATCTGTTTTATGGATTCCATTTCTTTCCTCTGTTGGGCATTCATTGTTTCCATTTCTTTCTTATGCTGAGTCTTCATGGCTTCTATCATGGTCTTGAGCTCATGTATTTTTTTGTCAGTTTCTGCTCTAGAGTCTCAAATCATGACTTCCATTTTGCTCCTCATCTCTCTGGTTAACTGGGAAATTATTTCTGATTTGAATTTTTCTAGAGCCTGATTGATCTGTTTGTTACCTCCTGTGCTATGGATCCAGGGAGTCCTGTTGGTTCATTTTCAGACTTTTCATCCTCATTTGTCCTACTATTTGCCATTGGTAAACTGGAAATCTGTTTTTGTGTCTTGCTTAAGTGTTTTCTCATTTTTATTTTTATTGTTGGGATGTCCTTCTTTAATTTCTGGGTATTACTTAAATCTTCCTAATATAGTTGCGCTTTACCTTTTCAGTTTCTAATGACTCATAGACATCCTCATTTTCATAATATCAGAGAAAACAACTCTTTAAATAAATCACAACTCTTTATCCCAATTGATACATTCAGAAGCCCTCTAGGATCAGGCACAGCTTGCAAACTGACCACTTGTGATAGTCATTAATGTATCACCTTTAACTCGTGTGAAGTAAATCAATTTCAAGAAGCAGCCCATAATATGTTTGCAGTGAATATGCTTTTCAGTATAACATCTTTACCATTTAGGATGGGGGGGTTAGAATTAGAATGAGAGGATTAGGTAAGTGAAAGAATTGGAGCAGGTTTGAAGTGAATCCAGAGGATGTAGAATTACCTTACTATCTTTACAAAGCTATTAACTTCAGGGCGAATAGAGAGAGTGCAGGAATAAGGACAAGAATATATCTCCTTAACAATAACTGGCGCTTGCCATCCCTTGAAGGTACAGAGCCATGAGTGAGGTAAAATGACTGGAGAAAAGAATATAAAGAGAAACCCCTCCTAAAGAGAAAAAATAATAAAAGAAGTCTGAGTTAGGACAGGAGCCAGAGTAAAAAGGGAGATGAGGGATAATGTGGTGTAGCAAGAGACTGAGTTGGAGAGAGAGGACAGAAAAAAGAAAAAAATTTGGGCTGGAATGAGGAAAAGAAAAAAGAGAGAGAGGAAAAAAAGAATTTGAAGGGCCTCTTTCAGACTGTTTCTGTTCTCATATTATACCACATGTACAGCCATATGCAGAACTGAATTCCCAGGTCTCGGCTAGCCAATGGTAGTTCCCCATGACTGAGACTGAACACAGTCCACAAGGCCTAACTTGAGATTCCCTACTCTAGGGGTGGAACTCCACTCAGTTCTATTACAGGTTTCCCCCTGCCCTTTCTTTAAAAATGTTCAAAGTTGGGAGCTCAGAAAACTACTCTTCATGAGAACCTATGCCTCTGCAGAGTTGATCTAAGGACTGGCCCAATCAGGGGGTTTGAGAATGGGGGGGTCTTGGGGGTGTTTCAAGGGCACCCATGTGGCTACCTTTCTTACTGGGTCTGATGTTGCGCAGTCCGGGAGGTAGTGCACACGCCAGATGATCTCAGGTGACTCTTTAAACTTTTCAATGAAATTGAAAGGGAAGCAATGCTTTCAAATTCATTCCTGGAAGCAAGTATCACTTTGATTCCCAAACAATGAATGACACAGTTAAAAAAGAGAACAATGGGCCAATGTCTTTAATGAATTTAGATGCAAAAATCCTTAATAATATACTAGCAAACAGAATACAGAGGATCATTAAGAAGATCACACATACTGACCAAGTCAGATTTATTCCAGGGATGCAAGGATGGTTCAACATATGTAAGTCAATGAATGTAATACACTATATTAACAAAGTCAAGGACAAAAACCATATGATCCTCTCAGTAGATGCAAAAAAAATTTGGCAAATTTCAACACCCATTCATGATAGAAATCCTGAAAAAATTGAAATAGATGGTCTATATCTCGATTTAATAAAAGCTATCTATGAAAAACCAACAGCCAACATCATATTAAATGGCCAAAAATGAAAATGATCATTCTAAAATCAGGAACAAGACAAGGATATTCCCTCCCCCCACTCTTCTTTGATATGGTACTGGAAACATCAGCCACAGCTATTAGACAAGAGAAAGAAATTAATGCAATAAAAATAGGAAAAGAAGTTAAACTGTTATTTTTGGTGATGATATGATACTCTACATAGAAGACCCAAAAAATTCCACCAAAAGACTTCAAGATTTAATTGACACTTTCATCAGAGTATCTGGGTACAAGGTCAACCCTCAAAAATTAATAGCCTTCTTGTACATAAATAACAGACTCACTGGGAGAGCAATAAGGGGGAAAATTCTGTTTACAATAGCATCCACAAAATGAACTATCTAGCAATCAATGTAATGAAAGAAGCAGAAGACCTCTACACTGAAAACTGCAACACTCTGAAAAAAAGATTTTGAAGAGCATATAAGAAAATGGAAAGATATTTCCTGCTCCTGGGGAGTAAGAATCAATACAGTGAAGATGGCCATAGTTCAAAAATTGTTATACAGAATCAATGAAATGCCTGTTGAAATTCCAATACAATATTTCACATATCTACAAAGAAGAATCCAAAAATTCATTTGAAACCAAAAGGGACCTAGAATAGCAAAAGACGTCCTAGGCAACAGACAAATGGCAGTGGGTATAACGATTTTCAATTTGAAAGTATACTACAAAGCCACTGTTATAAAAACAGCACGGTACTGGAAAAAAAACAGCACAGAAACAGACCTGAAGATCAATGGAACAGATTGGAAGACATAGAAATGCACTCTAGATGCACTCAGCTACATCATCTTTGACAAAGGAACTGCCTATCCCCACTGGAGGAAAGACAGCCTCTTTAATAAGTGTCATTGGAAAAACTGGATCTCCAACTGCCAATGATTAAAACTAGACCTTTATCTTTCACCATGTACTAAACTAAATTCCAAGTAGATTAATCTAAATATTAAAGGAGTCAATGAATTTGGTGGAAGATAAGCTAGTCAGAACTCTTGAAGACATTGGCATAGGAAAAGAGTTTATGAAACAATCCTCAGTAGAGTGGGAAGTAGTAGAAAGAAGCCACAACTGGATCTCATCATATTAAAAAGATTCTGCACTGCTAATAAAACCATCAACAGAACTAGAAGACAATGTACAGTGTGGGGGAAATTTTATACCAGTTGTCCCTCAGACAAAGGACTCTTATCCAGAGCACATAAAGAACTTCAAACAATTATCCCCTCCAAATATGAAGACCCAATTCAAAAAAGGGCATCTGAAATGAACAGACAATTCTCAGACAAAGAAGTAAAAGCTGCAACTAAATATATTAAAAAATATTCCACATAACTGGTAATTTAAGAGATGCAGTTCCAAAAACACTGAGATTCCACCTCACCCCACAAAAAATGGCTGCTATCAAAAAATAAAAAATGACAAATGTTGGTTGGGTTGTGGTGAGAAAGGAACCCTTCTTCATTTTTGGTGGTAACAACTGGTGTAACCACTATGGAAATCAATATGGAGAAACCTCAAAAAACTAGGATTAGAGGTTCCATTTCACTAATCCATCCCTTTGTGGATATCTTTCCAAAAGAATTAAAAGAATCATATCAGTGATATATACACACCTATGTTTGTTATAAGCACAGTTTGTAATAGCTAAAATATGGAAACAGCCCATTTGCCCATCAGTTGGAGACTGAATAAAGATGTGTTTTTTCTATAAAATGGAATACTACTCAGCCATAAAGAAAGAGAAATTAGAATCATTCATAGGAAAATGGATGCATATTTGGGATATACTCTTAAGTGTAATGAGTAGTTTCTGTTGTGTGAAAAATTATATTGCAAAGAAGCTCCCAATGGTATGCATGACAATGTGAATTTGGAAGAAAAGCACTAAACATGCCACAAAAGTGGGAAGGGTGGGGCAAAGGAAATAAGTTAAAAGAAAAAAACATGAGAAAATGAAACAATGGAAATAAAGTTTTTGTTAACGGGGGGGTGGAAGGAGGGCAGGGATATGGTGAAACAATGAGAACCAAGACCTTTCAGGTAAAGGTACAAGATCCCAATGATGAATGTAACTGTACTGTATACCTAAAATGGAATGTAACTGTGCTGTATACATAGAATGTACCAGTAAACTCAATAAAAAATAAATATAAAATGTACTCAATGAGAACATAAAACATTCTACATAACTTATCTTCCAGAAAGTTTAGTGTTTCTGTATTTTTTTCATTGAGTTTATTTGTACTTTTTAACTATATCATGGATCATTCAGATCTTGTACCTTCAGATGACTGATTTTACTTCTCCTTTTTTTCCCTTAACCCTGCCCTTCCCTCACCCCTCCACACTTCCCTATTTACAACTTTGTTTCCATTTTTTCATTTTCTGATATAATTGACAATGTGAAATAATATTTCTTTCTTACAATTGTGATCTTTAGTCCACTTCAGTTTTAGTTTACTGAACAGTAAGAGAGAGGGGTGTAGTTTTAATCTGTGGCAAGTTGAGATCCAGCTTTTCCAATGCCATTTATCAAATAGTATATCTTTGCCCTTATGAGAACTGTTGGTTCCTTTGTCAGTGATGCAGTAACTGAATATGTCTGCAGGTGTGTTTACATTTTCTGAACTATTCCACTGATTCTTTGGGTTTGTTTTCTTGCCAGTTCCATGCTTTTTTTCCCACAGTGGCTTTATAGCATACTTTCAAGTTGGGATTGTGTTACCCTGTCACTGTCTGTTGCCTAGAATTGCCATTGTTATACTAGATCTCTTTTGCTTCTGAATGAATTTTTTGGATTGTTTTCTGTAGTTCTGTGAAATATAAGTTTTGGATTTCAATTGTGAAAGGGGTCGTGCATGTCACTTCGGGCACCCTCTCCCAATCAGGTCACTCACACACCGAGAGGTCCACAGGAGATCTTTATTCAAGGGAATCAGGCAAGGCACAAAGGCCAGGAGGTGAAGAATGGGAGATAGGTCCCAAGGGAAGGAGTGCTGGCTCATTTATAGGGTTTTGGGTGGGAGTTTTGCAATTTAGGGGGAATAAGCTGTTTTTTAACCTATTGCAGGCCACATTACCTTATAAGGTCGTAATCCTGCAGAAGTCCCTTATCAAATGTTGGTGTCATTTCTGGGAAGAATTCAACTCAGGGAGGAAAATGAAACTTAAATTGGGAAAATAAAACTTAAATTGGGAAAACAAAACTTAAGTTGGGAAGAACCCAGAAGTCAGGTAAAAAATGGAGGAGTTTAAAGTAACATGTACAATTTCCTAACATTCCCCACTCTTTGATTTTGGATGACGACCAGCAGCCAACATGTCCATGGGCAAATGGAAAAGGGATGGAGTGTCTGTCTTCTGTAACTACTTCCTGAGGAATTGGGGCGATGAGTCAATCCAAGGGCAGGGGTTAGCCTGATGTCTAGCTGGCTGTGCTGTCATTGTGTGAGATGAACTGAAGGTCATTGAAATTTTACCTGTAAGATAAAATCTTAAACACACATGTTGGTCAGTGAAGAAGGGAACTGAGGCATGATCTTAATCAAGGGGGGAGTCCAGAAAGTGCAGTGAAATCATTTTCACAAATAATGAAAAGTAAAAGGAAAGTGAAAATCTCAATTGCAGCTGGCATGAACTGACAAAGGGATCCCTGGAGCCAGGCCTCAGAGACACAACTGGTTACCTGTAGGACCGGACAAGGGTGTGGAGCCATCCAACATAGATTGGGGAGCAGATCTTCTAGGAACTCTCTGAACCTGGTGAAGATCTAGACGGATGGTTGGTTCTGGAGGGTGGCTTCCATATGAAGGAAGTTTCGACAGTGTTCAGGTTTTGTGTTCTTGGTATCAGCTGATGAGCTGTTTGTGTGGAGACCTGGGTGGAGAGCTGGTTAGTGTTCCTGTCTTCAGCAGGGACGTGTTGGTACTGTTGATGGAGTACCATGAGTGTGACTGCACTTCTTCTCTGTTGAATGAAAGCAGTCAGTCTGTTAATTAATCAGGGTCCCACTATCAATAGAACTAAGATCAGAATTAAAGGGCCAGCCAAAGCCAACAGTAGTGCTGTGAGCCAAGGAGATGAGGTAAACCAGTTTTCATACCATCCCTGAGATTGTGTCCTTTCTTTTTACTGTTTTTCTAAGCCTTCTCTGACCTTGGCCATGGAGTCTCTTACAATTCCAGAATGATCAGTATAATAACAACATTCTTCTCCTAGAGCAGCACACATTCCCTCTTGCTATTGGAATATTAAATCCATCCCTTTTTTGATCTGAAGAGTTACTTCTGTCAAAGAAGTCAGGGATTCTTGCAGCTTAGTGATTGACAGCTCTATTCTCTCTATATCTTGATCAATTGCTATCCGCAAGCCATTGTATTGCTTATGTTGTGTGATGAGGGTGGCTGTTCCAGTACTGGCTCCCACAACGCCCATCCCCAGTAATATTGCTAGGGTTATGGCTGTTACTGGATCTCTTTTAACCCTTTTTATGTCATTCCATTCATCTAGGAAGTTGTTATATTCATGATAGAGTATCTGGGGCATTAGGTCAATCAAGGCACAGTAATCTTTAGATTGTGCTAATATTTGTCCATTGACACAAGGGGTCAAACCAGAGGAACATGCCCACCATCCATTATTTGAGGGGACATAATATGCAGTGGCATTAACAGGATAGGTCCTTCAGCTCCAGCTACTTTGCACAAGGGAGCCATCGTGTGGCCCCTGTGTGTCTTGGAGAGGGTGAGAGGTGGAGCATAGGGTGAGGTGGTCAGGTAGTCAGAAGAAATGGGAGGGGTAAGAGATTCTGGAGGAGGGGAGGAGTCGGATGGAGTAGGAGGGGGGATGAATGGGTTCCTGGCCGTCTGGTACAAGGGAGGGTTAGCTGCTGGGTCTGGTTGAGTGGAGGAGTCAGCAGGAGATGGGTTGGTGGTGGAAAGACCTTGGGTCAGCAGAAGTATTGGAGACGTTTTGGCAGCAAAACAGAGAGAGGGATGATTAGCAAGATAGGAAAAGCCTTGGACATATGGGATCTCTGACCATTTTCCTTGTTGCTCACATAAGTTGTAAAGGCCTCTAATCAGACCCAATTCAAAAGAGCCATTAGGTGGCCAGACTTTTTGATTGCCTAATTGATATTGGGGCCAAATTTGAGTAGACAAGCGAATTAGCTATTTGGGTTTTAAATCAAGACCCTCTAAATTCCTGAGTAAGCATCCCAAAGGAGAGTCGGCGGGTATGGAGGAACCAGAGCCCATGACCACCAGGACAGGAGGTTATCAGAAGACCAGACATCTCCGAGAGTTCTGATAAAACTCCTCTTTTTCTAGACACAGTCTAGAAAGCTGAAATTTGGTCTCCCATGAAGGCATCCCTTACACGAGATAGGAATTTATTTGAACTAAGTTGCAGACTTAGTTCAGTTGAGTCCCAGACTCAACATGGCAAATCCAGTTTGCTGAAACTGAGGGACAGAGAGCCTGGGCCCCAGCCTTGTCCAAGACATGGTCCTTGTGGGTGCTCTGAAGTCTGGGGTCCCCATTACCCTGAGGACTTCTCAGAAAGGGGAACTTACCCAAAAAGTTGTGGGTTGGAAGATCAGTAGGTTGGTGATGGCTGCAAAGATGGCAATGAGAATGGTCACAGATGTTGGGCGGAGGCTAAGTAGAGGTGCCCTGGAATCTGGGTTTGGGGCCCCAGGAGTTTAGCCCGTGGACCTGGCAATCCCAGATCCCACTTCTGACACCAATGAAATGGATCTTGCATGCCCCCTTACGGTGTCCCCTTCCCAATCAGGTCACTCACACACCAAGAGGTCTGACAGGAGATCTTTATTGCAGAGAGTCAGGTGGAGCACAAAGTGAGGAGGAAGAAGAAGCAGTAGGAGAGAGAAGAACAAAGAAAGGAAGATCCTTTTATCAGTTTTGGGGTGGGCTTTTGCTTATTTATGAGAAGTGAGCTACTTTTAACCTATCACAGGCCAGATTGTTTTTATGGGCCCAGTCGTGCAGACACAGGTTTCAACTTTCCTGGACCACTGTGGCCTTGGGGAGGAGGGAAACCAGAGATAAGGGCATGGGGTCATTTTAGGAGCCAAGATGTACCAGGAGAGTGCAGCCTGTGAGGCGGCCTCACAGCATACTTTAACATGATCAATTCCCTAACAAATTGAGATTGCTTTAATTCTGCATAGAAGTTTTGGGAGTATGGTCTTTTTTCAGTATTTTGGTTGTTCCTGATGAGAAAAAAGGGATGCCTTTCCATTTTCTTATAACCCCTTCAATTTCTTTTTTCAGACTGAAGTAGTTGTTAATGTAGATGTGCTTTCCTTCATTCCATAGATTGATTCCTAGATATTTCATTTTTTGGATGATATTGCAAAAAGAATTATTTTCCTACTTTCTCTCTCAGTGAGTCTTTATTTGTTTTCCCAAAAGGCTATTGATGTCTTAGTCTTGCCCTTGTATCTAAGTAGACTACTCAATCTGTCAATTAAGTATAGATGTCATTTGGTAGAGTTTGTTGAGTCTTGTCTTTAGGATATAATTTAATCAGCAAAAATAACTATAATGTCTTCTTTTCCTATCTTCATGTCTTTTAAGTCTTTCTCTTCTCTAATTATTTTGGCTAAGATTTCTGGAACTATATTTAATTGGAGTGATGATAGTGGACATCCTTTCTTGTTCCTGATTTTAGTATGAAAGTTATCAGTTTATGCTGATTTAGCATGATGTTAGCTGTTGGTTTTTGATAGATAGCCCTTATCAGATTGAGATAAAGACTTTTATTCCAATTTTCTCTAGGGCTTTTTATCATGAATGAGTGTTGAATTTCATAGAATGTTTTTCACACATATATTGAGATGATCATATGGATTTAGTTATTTTCTGTATGAAGTGTATTACAGGTATTCATTTACTTATTTTGAACCATCTTTTCATCACTGGGATAAACCTGACTAGGCGATGGTGTATAATCTTCTTGATGACCATCTGTATTCTGTTTACAGGTATGTTATTGAGAATTATTGCATCAATGTTCATGAAGGAGAATGGTCTGAAGTTATCTGTTTTGATTGTGTCTTTTTCTGCTTTGGGAATCAAAGTAACACTTGTTTCCTGGAATAAATTTGGGAGTATTGCTTCCCTTTCGATTTCATTAAAGAGTTTGAGAAGTAGTGGCATTATCTCTTCCCTAAATGTCTTGTATAATTCAGCAGTGAAGCCATCAGGACCTGTGCTTTTCTTCTTTGGTAAATTTTTAATTACATTTTCAATTTCATTGATTAAAACTGGGATGTTTAGAATTTCTGTATCTTCAACTTCAGCAATTCATATTTGTCTAGCAATCTGATTATTTCTTCTGTGTTTTTCATTTTATTACAGCACAGATTCTCTAAGTATGTATTGATGATCCTCTTGATTTCTTCAGGATTGTTGTGACTTCACCATTTTTGTTTAATTGCCTGGATTTGAGGCTCTGTTTCCCTTTTTTATAAGTATGGCTAAGGTTTATTGTTCATTTATTCTCTTGAAAAACTATCAATTGTTTTATATTTTGTATCATTCTCTTAGTCTGCATTACATTGATTTCTGCTTTTTATAATTTCTGATCTTTATAATTTCCTTCTTTTTATGATGTTATTTTTGTTCTACAACCTTGAGCTTCAACATTAGGTTGTCTATTTGAGCTCACTCAGTTTTTCTAGTATGCACCTTTACAGCAATATCTTCCCCTCATAGAACTGCTTTCATTTTGTCTCAGATGTTCCTGTGTGTTGCACTGACATTATCACTTAATTACAGAAACCATCTAATTTCTTTAATTTCCTCTTAGTTTTTCAGGAGAGTGTTATTTAATTTCCTTTTTTGTGATTTTTGTAGCTTCTTATGCTATTGATCTGCACTATGGTCTGATAAATATACATAGGATAACTTCGATTCCTTTGCATTTACTTAGACATGCCCTATGAGTTGGCAGGTAGTTATTTTGCAGAATGACAGATTTGCAGCTGGAAAGAACTTATACTTTGATTTTGGCAGGTGGCACAGCACACTGTGTAGACACTTTTAAGTCTATTTGTTTAAAATTTTGATTCAGTTTTAATATTTCAATGTGGACTTTTTTTTGTCCAGATGAGCTGTTTATTTGTGACAGTGGGGTATTGAGTTCCCCACTGCAATTACATTAGTGTGCTTATTTGGATATTGATGTCCATTAATATTTGTTTTATATAGCTGTGGTCATTAGTATTTGGGGCAGATAAATTTATGATTGTCATCTTCTTCTCTTGGATCATTCCCTTTATAAGAATGTAATGACCTTCTGAGTCTCTTAGTTTTATTTTGAAATCTAATATGTATACAACTATGATAGCTACGACTGCTTTTTTTTTCTGAGTTTCTATTGCATGAAAACTGTTAACCATCCGCTTAGTTTAAGTCTATGAATTTCCTTTGGAATTAGGTATGTTTCCTGTATACAGCATAGTTTTGGATTTTCCTTCTTAATCCATTCTGGCAGTCTATTTCTTTTGATTGGTGAATTGAGGCCTTTAACATTGATGGTTATAATTGATAAATACTGATTCATTATTATAATGATGTTTTACATTTGGTTGCTTCTCTATATATTTTTTCATGCTGTCCCTTTAGTTTCTTGCTTTGTTGGATGGCTATGTTCTGTTAGGTCTCATGGTATTGTGACTCTCATTGTCTTTTTCTAGGATATTGCTTAGAATTGTTTGCTGTGCTGCTTTGGTATTCATGAAGCTTCTTGGGTGTTCTATGCTATGGAATTATTTGGTTTCCCCATCAATTTTGAATGATAATTGTACAGAATACATTACTCTCAGTTGGAGATTGTATTCTTTTAGGGCATGAAATACTTCATCCCAGACTCTCTTTCACTTGAGCATTTGTTTTGAAAGTCTGATGTTATTCTAATGGGATTTCCTTTGTATAAGATTTGTGTGATTTTTCTAACTTCTTGTAGGATTTTATTGTTATGTTGGATTTCTGGGATCTTACTATTATATATCTAGGTGAATTTTTTTTAAATTTTGGCTCATTGAAGTTCTAAATGCATCTTCTGTATGTCAGTTTCTTTTCAATAAGTTTTCTGCTATTAGGTCTCTGAAAAAAAATTTAATGTCATTTTTACTCTCTTCTGTTTCTTCACTGACTCCAATAAGTTTTATGTTATTTTTCTTTGCATCATCTAGCAGCTGCTGTATTTTCTCATGGTCCCCTATTTTTTAATAAATCTCTTTTTTCATGATCACTAATCACAATCCTTTCTTCTACATTTGATATTCTATCTTTATATTGGCTCAATCTGCAATGAATACTTTCAATAGAGATTTTAATCTAGATATCTATTTGAATCTATTTTATGGATTCCATTTCTGTCCTTTGCTAGGTTTTCATGGTTCCCATTTCTTTCCTATGCTAGGAACTCATAGCTTCCATCACAGTCCTGAGCTCATCTCTTTTTAAAATCCATTTTTTCATTTTTGCAATTTTTTTTCTTTTGCATTGTTCCTCTTCTGCTACCCTTCCCACTTTTCCTGCACCTTTAGCCCTTTTCTTCTCTTTTCTTTCACATTGCTAATTATCCCATTAGGATCTTGACAACTATTATAGTTTTTCACATCAGAGAAACTATTTTGTTTTTACACACGTGTGACATCTATTTCAATTAGGAGTATATCTTCAAAATGTATCCATTCACATATGAATGACTCTAGTTTCCATTTCTTTTTTTGCAGCTTTAATTGAGTTTATTGGTACATTTTAGCATAACTAAGAGAAAACCTACAATGTGGAAAAAATATTTTACCAGCTGTTCCTCAGACAAAGGACTATTATCACTACAACTGTATTAGTGCTTATTTGGTTTTTCATGTTACTTAACATTAGTTTTACATAGTTGTGGGGATTTGTGCTTTGTACATACATGTTTATGATTACCATCTCTTCCTCTTGAAATTTTCCCTTTACAAGAATGTTGTGGCCTTCTTTGTCTCTCTTGATCAATTTTTGATTTGAAATTTACTTTGTCTGTAAGTAAGATTTCTACCCTTGCTTTTCTTCTGATCTCCTGTCACATGAAGAATTGTTTTCCACTCTTTCACTTTCATTCTATGGGCTGCTTTTTGCAGTAGGTGTGTTTCTTGTATACAACATATTGTTGGATTTTGCTTCTTAATCCATTCTGCCAGTGTGTTTCTGTTGGTTGGTGAATTGAAGCCACTGACATTAATGTTTATAACTGATATGTACTGACTTATTATCATCATGTTATTGTCCTTTGGTTGACTGTTTTTAATTTTTGCCCTCTCCTTTTAGTTTCTTGCCTTGGCTATTTGATTTGCTCTGTTGTGCCTCGTTTGCCCTCTCCTTTTAGTTTCTTGCCTTGGCTATTTGATTTGCTCTGTTGTGCCTCATGGTGTTGTCATCTTCATTGTCTTTTTCTATAATACTGATTAGAATTCCTTGTAGTGCTGGTTTGGTATTCATGTAGTTTCTCAACTTCATGTTCTTTGTCATGGAAGTATCTTATATCCCCAACCATTTTGAAAGAGAGTTTTGTAGGATACAGCAATCTAGGTTGGAGGATGTTTTCTTTTAGGACTTGGAATTCCTCACTCCAGGCTATCCTTGACCTGAGAGTTTGTGTTGAAAAGTCTGCTGTGTCTCTGATGGGCTTTTCTTTGCATGTGATTACTTTCTTTTCTCTTACTCCTTGTAGCATTTTGTTCTTCTGTTGGGTTTCTGGCATCTTGATTATTATCTATCTAGGTTAGAGTTGTTTTGGTTTTTGTTTTTTTCTTCTGACTTATTGGAGTCCTATATGCTCACTTATCTGTATGTCTAATTCTTCCTGTCGGATTGGGAAATTTTCTCTCATTAATTCTGTGAACAGCTTTTTAAAGTCATTTGCATTTTCTCTTGCTCCTTCATGGATTCCTATCAGTCTTATGTTATTCTTCTTTGAATCATCTAAGAGTTGTTGGATGGATTTCTCATGATCCCTTACTCTTTTTCAGAGAGCTCTCTTTTCATGGTTACTGTCTGCAATTCTATCTTCTATATCTAAGATTCTATCTTCACATTCTTTATTCTGTTGTGTACACTTTCAACAGTTTTTAAATTCCTGGATATCTGTTTGAATCTGTTTAATGGATTTCATTTCTTTCCTATGTTAGGCATTCATTGTTTCCATTTCTTACGTATGCTGGGCCTTCATGGCTTCTATTATGGTCCTGAGACCATCTATTTTTTTTTGTCAGTTTCTGTTCTACAGTCTCCAATCATAACTTTCATTTTGCTCACCATCTCTATGGTTATCTGGGAAATTTTATCTATTTTGAATTTTTCTAGAGCCTGATTGATCTGTTTTCTTAATTCCTGTGCTGTGAGTTCTAGTGTTCTGGTAGTTCACTCTCAGACATTTCATCCTCCTTTGTCCTACTCTTTGTCATTTATGAAATGGAAGTCTGTCTTTGTGTCTTGCTTAAGTGTTTCCTTATTTTTCTTTTTGCTGTTGTGTTGTCCTTGATTCAATCTTGAGTTATTAAATCTAACTAATATTGTTGCTCTTCATCCCTGACTCTCTAATTACTTATAGACATTCTCACTTTCACAATATGAGAAAACACAACTCATCAAACAAATCCCTATGCCTTATCCCAATTGATACAGTCAGCCATCTAACAGGATCAGTCACCTCCTGAAAATTGGCCACTTGTGAGAGTCATCAATCCATTTCCCCCCAATCACGTGAATTAAATTAAAATCAAGAAGCAGCCCCAAATATGTTGGCAGTGAAGAAACTCCTCAACATCATATATTTACTATTTAGTGGGGTCCTAGATCTATTTAGGATGAGAAGAGTAAACAAGTAATAGAACTGGAGAAGGTTTCAAGTGAAGCCAGAAGATACAGAATGACCACATGATCTTTAGGAAACTGTAAAACTCAAAAAAGAGATAGACAGAGTGCAAGTACAATGACAAGACTATGCCTCTTAATAGTTATAGGGGCTCACTTTCCCTTGAAACTCCCAACCTTTGAGTGGGGCTCAATGATAGGAAAACATTAATATAAAAGAAAAAATGATAAAGTAAGTCTTAATTAGGGCAAGAGCAGGAACAGAAAAGGAGGTGAGGGCCAATAGGGTGGAGGAAGAGCCTGTGTTGGTGAAACAGGACAGAAAAAAGAATTTACAGAGCAGATTGAGGAAAAGAAAGGACAAAAAAATGACTTTGAAGGGCCAATTTCAGACTATATTTCTGCTGTCATAATACACATTGTGTGCAGCCATGTGAGATCCACATTCCCATCTCATCTAGTCAAAGGCAGAAACCCATTCTGCGGACTGACCTCAGGCCACAAGGACCAATTTGAGTGCCCTAACCTGCAGGGTTGAACTCCAGACAGTTCTATCACAGGTTTCCCCTGACCCTTCTTTGCAGATGTTCAAATTTGGGAGCTCAGAAAATCACCCTTACTGGGCATGGTGGTGCATGCTTTTAATCGCAGCACTTGAGAGTCTGAGGGAGGAAGATCGCTGTGAGTTCAAGACCAGCCTGGGCTACATAGTGAGTTCCAGGTCAGTCTGAACTGTACACTGAGACTTTGTCTCAAAGAACAAAATACAAACAACAATAAAAACAAACAAACAAAAAAAACCAAAGAAATTCACCCTTTATAACCAGCTACATCTCTGCAGAGTAGGTCCAAGGACTGGCACAGTCAGGGGATCTGGGGAGGAGGGGCATTGCTCAGCTGGGCCCTCGTGGCTACAGTCCTGGGGCTGGGGCAGTGATGTTGGTGCCCGCAACAAAGGGTGTGGCTACCCTGCCCGGTGGGCTCGGTCCAGGTGGGTGAAGGGAGATGCGATGTCCCCGCTGAGCCGCTCTCTCTGAATCTCACCTTGTTGGCTGTCACCGGGGCTGTGATGGAAGCGCCCACCGGATCATGTCTTGATGTTACATTCCAAGTCACCTTGTGCCAGTTCTTTGACCAAACCCCTTCAAATTCCTGCTGCTTTTCAGAATGGCCCACAGCTGATATGTTCTTGGCAAAATGGGAATTTGCAACACAATATAACTCATAATGAAAGCTATTTTAAAAATACTCCTATGGAGACTCCAGTATCAGGTTAGTGATGGCCTTAATTCATGAATATGGATTGGTTTCATCCCTTTTATTATTTGGAATATTTTGATAATATTACAAAAATAGTAATTCATTTTCAGATGTGATATGGGCTTTGAACTTAAAGGATGAATGTATCTGATGGACTGATTTTCCAGCAAAGACTCAAACAGTGATTCCCCTGAAATAGGTAGGACTCACTATCAATTTTGTATTGTGTCTCTCAGGATGTGAGAACTTTCTACTGGTGAAGCTTTTGAGTGTGCAAAGTGAGGAGGAAGCAGAGTTAGCGAAAATGGAGATGCAGCTAAAACTCACTTTCCAAACTCTGCAGACAGGAGAGGTCACTATGACCAATACTATTGTCCTTTTTTTAATATCTATTGAATTGGTTTAGGACTTTTAGGCTAGTTCATTTCAAGGAGATTTCATATTAATCTTATTGAAATAATAAAATATACATACATCATTTTACAAATTCTTTGGGTTTGTGCTTATGTCACTATTATATATTTAATGCCTATTGAACCTTCGATGAGACTAGTCTGAAATCTCCTGTTCCTGTAAGTTTTAAAAATATTTTTCTTTGTTTTTGCCTTTCATTAGGTGAACACACACAGTTAAATTTTAAGCCTGAACTTCTCCTGTCCTCCCTTCAACCCCTCCTCCCTTCCCCATTTACAAATACTTCATTTTCATTTTTTTCATGTTTTTTACCTTTTTCCTTATTTCCTTGCCCTTACCCTTCTCATTTCCCTTACA
>NW_022901007.1:60047-61396 GCF_012274545.1 Fukomys damarensis | reverse complement strand
AGAAGACAACTCATTAAATCAATCACAGTCTTTAGCCAGATTGATACAACCAGCCACACAATAGGATCGAGCAGAACTTATAAATTGAAGATTCGTGGTAGTCATTAATCTATCACCTTTAAACTAGGTGAATTAAATTAAAATCAAGGAACAGCCCAAAATATGCAGTGAGTAAACTCTTCAATATAGTATCTTTACCATTTAGGGTGGGGGCTTAGACAGAGTTAGGATGAAAGCAGTAGAGAAGAAAAAGAATTGGAGAAGGTTTCAAGTGAAGCCAGCGGACACAGAATGACCATACAATCTTTAGGAAACCATATAATCAAAAGGGAAAGACAGAGTGCAAGAGTAAGGACAATAATATAACCACTTCGTGGTAATAGGGGCTCACTTTCCTTTGAAACCATTGACCACTGAGTGAGGTAAAATGACAGAAGAAAAGAACATAAAGAAAAAAGTAGGGAACCAGGAAGGGGCATCTCTGAGAAGCAGGAGGGAGGAAAATGAGTTCAGTTTCAGAAACTAGAGCAAAGTCTACCCAGGACTGTGAAAGGCCCCTGAACACCAGCACACTAAGACATTTGCTGTTTAACTCAGGGCAAATGGCCCTTCTCCTTGGGCCTCAAAGCATTCTTTTTGGTTGAAGGGCCACAGGAGCAAGAGAAGGCAACCTTTGTCTCAGCTCCCTCATCCTCGAGAATATGGCCTGCTCAGGTCAAGTACAGGACCTGGTGAAGGACGTTCTGAAAAGACACAGATGCCAAAAAGACCAAAGGCCCTGGCTACAGCTGCATCATCCCCTCATGTCACCCAGGCCTGAGAGGACTGATAGGCGCCCACATGTTCAGCTTGTTTGGCTGATATAAGTAGGAGACAAAGAATCTGCAGCCCTGAGAAGGTGGAATGGTGAAAAAGAGTTCAATTTCAGAGCCTTTACAAGGTGTGGACCATGGTGCTCTTTTCATTCCGTGAGTTCAATTCAGGGAGATGCAATTCCAAATTCTGGCCTTCTCAGTGATAATTCAAGAAATTATCTTTAAGGGTAGAATGATAACAGAGACCCAGGAATAGCTGTCTGCTGGCTGCAGCCCTGGGTGTGGTGTCAGCATCAGACCTGCTCAGAGCCACACAGTAGGAAGTGACAGAGGTGGTTTGCTGCAGGTAAGGAGGCAGAGTACTTCTGCAGTACTGAGTTTAAGTCTGTATTAGAAGCCACTGCACTGATGCGTACCAACCAGGAACAGCCACGTTATGCTTTTATTTTTTAATGACATGAAAAAGGGAGAGAAAGAAGGTGAGAAGTGCAGAGGTAGGTAGCAGATGGAGGAGGAGGAAAGGGCTATGAGACC
>NW_022901007.1:55197-58911 GCF_012274545.1 Fukomys damarensis | reverse complement strand
CAGTGTTCAATTTCAGACCGCTCTGACATTGCCTTTGTTGGTGTATGAGATGGATTTTTGCTGCCATCTTGTCGAGAATTGGAAAAAAGTTTCAAAATACAAACTACAGATCTACCTTTTCTTTGGCTGCTATGTTGATGTGCTTTGGCGCCCTCTTGTGGACACATGGGCAAATGCTTTTCAATGTACACAGATTTCGCTTTCTGCTACTGTATTTGATGTTCTTTGGTGCCATCTGGTGGACAAATGGAAGAATGCTTTCAAATATTGAATCAAAGTGCAGAGAGATTCTTGACTTATTGATTAGCATACCCTGTATAACTTTCGTCGCTAAAAATAAATGCAGGCTTATGAAATAAAACTGTAGAACCGAGAAGTAAAATGAAAGTACAGCAGCCCATAATTTCACTTTATCGTTGACTCCAGATTCTGAATTCTCAGACAAGGATGTCCTAAAATTTACAGTGCCATTTTTCTTTCAGTATAAAGTGTGCTCTTCTGGTGTTTGAGCGCTATCCTAGTAACTCGTTCTGATACTGGACTCTCAGTTTATTTACGTACAATCAATCTTCTTTATTTATACAATGAGCTAGAAGTTTGGCCATGTTCAGTTATCTTAGTCACTTTGTGTGTGTATTTTCATCCTCCTCTTCCTCTTCATCTACTTCACTTTACAAATGTTTATACATAGTGATCCTGGCAAAATTGTATAAATATTGCCATACTATACATTCCACTGCCTTACACATATATTTATAAGTTTAACACATATTTCCTACTTGCCTTTCAGGAAGTCACAGCATTTTTTACCATTCAACGAATGCATTATGTAATTATTTCCACTTCCCACCTCAACTACACCAGATACCATTCAAATTTTGTGTCAAATTTTGCCAAAGTGAAAGGTCAAAACTCATATTCAGTTATTCTTTTCTTTTGCTATTCTTTTATTGCTCACAAGATCAAATCTTCCTCTGTCCTGGGGAATGAACACAGGGTCTTTGCACTGAGTAACATGCCAGGCATCTTGAGTTTTCTCCTTACGTGGATCCTTTATAACTGGTGATACCAATGAGGACAGAGGGGAGAGCTGTGATGAGAGGACTCTGGGGGCAGCAGGCGCTCAAAGTCACACAGTCATGGCCAGGGACACTCCAGGAAGATGCTGCCACTGGTGTCAGGCTTATACAACTGGAAACAGTTACCATCAGAAAAGAACTTCTTCACAACACATTAATACAAAATCCCTGAATCCAGAGGACAGAATCTTTAAATCTGTTAGCGAAATGCAATGAGTCACTTATAAAGATTAAATCATTAGAATAACAGCAGGTTTCTCAAAAAAATTTAAATGCCAGTAGAGCTTCAAGCGTTTTAAGCCCCAAAACAAAATGTCTTCGAACTCAAAGACTGATAGAACCTGCAAAACTATCCTTTGAAACTGGAGGGCAAATAAGGTCTTTATATCACATAAAGCACCTTAACAAATGCATGGCCAACTCACCAACACCAGAAGAAATAATTCTTAACAGTATCCAAGAAAGGGATAAGGAGGCCAACAATGTCAAAAGCTATAACAGAATGAATGCACCAGGTGGGGAAAGCAGGTAAGCAGAGGGTAAAAGAAAACGGAATCCTCAACAGGAAAATAATGCAGTGACAGGAATAAGGCAATAGTTTTTGGTAATAATTCTCCATGTGAATGGTATCAATTCTCCAATCCAAATTCACAGACGGTAGCTGGAGATTTAGCTCAGTGGTGCTGCACCTGTCCGGCAAGCACAAGGGCCTGAGTTCAATCCTCAGTACAGGAAGATAAAGGCACAGAGTGGAAGAACAGATTCAAAATAACAATATACAGTATACAAGAAACACATTTACTCCAAAAGGACATTGATAGAACAAATATCAATGGATGGAAAACAATATTCCATTTGATTGGAACCCCAAAATGGAAAGAATTAACTCTCTTATTTTCAGATAAATTGGACTTCAAGACAAAAAACTGATCAGGAGAGGTAATGATGTTCACTATGTATCAATTAAGGGAACGATCCAAAATGAGGAGATAAAAATTATAAATAATATACTCACTGAACAACATCATATGCAACTTCATCAAAAATATTAATGGACATAAACATCTGGATAAATTTCAACACAATTATACCAGGGGACCTCAGTATCCCACTGTCTCATGTACACAAATCCACTACACAAAAGAGCAACAAAGAAATATTAGAGTTGATATCCTCTGAAGAAATGGATTGAACATTTTTCTACAGAGGGTTCTATTCCACAACAGAATACACATTTCCTCAGCAGAATGGAAACTTTCTCCAAAATAGACCACACAGGAGCCCACAAGGCTCATGTAAATAAGTGCAATAAATAAATCCAGGTATATTATCATTTTATAATGCAATGAAACTAGCAATCAATGGCAAAAGAAATGAAAGAAATAATGCAAACACAAGCAAGTGAAATAACGTCCTCCTGAGAATTCAATGGAATCAACAGAAGAAATCAAAGAAGTTAGGCATGTCCAGAATCACAGGATAATGCTAGTACAACACATTAAAACCTAGGGGACACAATGAAAGCAATCCAAGAAGGACATGTATAGTATAGTGAGGATTGTCTACACCACCAAAACAGAGTGAGTCCAGAGAAATACTTCATGATGCACCTCAATGTGCTAGGAAAACAAGAAAAATCGAAATACAAAACTAGTACAAGGAGGGCATTTATAAACACCAGAGAAATGATTCATTAAATTGAGACTAAAAACTACAAAGAATCAATGAAGTGAAGAGCTGGTTATTGAAAAGAATAAACAAAATGGACAAAGCCTCAGAGAAAAGTACTAGAAAAGAGAAAGTAAAGACCTACATCAATGGAATAAGAAATGAAAGAGATACATGTCACCAAAATCCAGAAGAGGAACAGTAAGTGCTCTGAAGACGTGTACTCCAATACATTTGAGAATCTAGAAGCAACGGGTACATTCCTACATAATACAAATTACCAAACTTGAACCAAGGAAATTTTAAAAAACCTGGGAAAATTAAAAAAAATACATATGATGAAATTGAAGCAGTAATGCAAATAAAACTGTCAAGGAAGAAAAGCCCACATGCTGATGGATTCACTGCTGAATTCTACAAAACCTTCAGGAAAGATCTAATGCCAATACTCCTTCAGCTCTTTTTTTTGTACCGGGGTTCGAACTCACATCCTTGTATTTATGAGGCAGGCAGTGGATCCACTGAGCTAAATCCCCAGCCCTTCCTCCAGCTCTTTAATGAAAGTGAGAGGGCTGCAGTACTCCCAGTCATTCCTGAAACCTACCATTAACCTGACTCCAAACCCAGACAAAGATACCACCAGAAAAGAAAAATACGGGCCAATTTGTAAAAAGAACATGGAAATAAAAATCCTCCTTAGGAAAATACTGACAAACAGGATGCGATAAATCATAAAAAGGTCACATATTATGACAAGGTAGACTTCATCCCTAGGATGCAAGCTTGGTTAAACATATGCAAACCAACAAATGTAGTATATTACATACACAGAAGCAAGGACAAAAAGCAGATGATCATCTTGATGGATGCAAAAGAGCCTTTGACCAAATCCAGTATTCTTTCATGACAAAAACCCTGAAGAAAATAAGTAGAGAAGGACCTTATCTCCATGTGAGAAAAGCCATTT
>NW_022901007.1:46699-50708 GCF_012274545.1 Fukomys damarensis | reverse complement strand
GCCCCTCACTGTGCACTCTCACTCTCTGCCAGCCTCCGGTAATATTGTATTGAGATCTGGGTGGTCGAAATCCACCTCCCTGACTCTTATCCCTCACCTCTCAATTCAATTTTCCTCCCTCAAATATCTAGGTCCCACCCCACTCAGTGGGAGATCTACAGAGCAGCACAATTTTAACAAAACAATGGCCCTGGCTCAAAGGCCTGATGAGCAGATGAAACATGCCCATGCTGGAGTTTCCCTGTGAAAGTCCCCTGAAGCTCAGCACTCTAAGACATTTGGCTGTGTAACCCAGGTCAAATGGCCCTTCTCCTTGGGCCACTATTTTGCTTCTACTGATTCTCTAAATGGTAGAAACAAGTACCAGTAATCAAATCACAAGTGATAGTAACATCACACTTTTACAATGCACAAAAAAGTATGGAAAATACTACATTAACCAATTTGATTGAAAGGGTGAACAATAAATATGATGTGTTGACATGACAGTGCCCATTCTTACTCAGGAATTACTTTATATGAAATAAATTAATTCCAAGGTTCCTCCTTTGCTCTATGGAAATGTACTCATTCTACTTAACCACTAATATTCAATCTAGGCCAATGAGAACATTTATTTCCTTGGCAAGTTCAAGACCAGTCAGGTGACGTCAGTGAGGCTTGGCCTCAAAATAAAAATCTCCTTCATTCATTTCTAGAAAAAAAAAATTCTCTGCTCATTTAGTGTAGAAAATCACACTTATTTTAGTTACATATATCCAGATCTTAATAATGATAAAACCTTCAGTAACTATTCAAATTTATAGAAAAAAAAAAGACCTGAGGATCAGTGGCATACACTGGAAGATATGGAGACAACTCCAGATTTACTCAGCTACCTCATCTTTGACAAAAGAGCCAACCACTCTCAGTGGAGGAAAGATTGGCTTTTAATAAATGGTGCTGGAGAAAAGATTTGAACCTGCAAAAGATTAAAACTAGACCCTTATCTTTCATTATGCACTAACCTAAAATCCAAGTGGATTAAAGATCTAAATATGAAAAAAACCTCTAAACGTGATGGAAGATAAGTTAGGGAGAATTCTCAAAGATATTGACATAGGAAAAGACTTTATGAACAAATCCTCAGTAGCACGAGACCTAGCACAGAGTCAAAAACTGGGATCTCATTATATTAAAAAAACTTCTGCACTGCAAAAGAAACCACCAGCTTCCAGACTTGGTGGTGCACACCTGTAATCCCAACACTTGGGAGGCTGAGGCAGGAGGATCGCTGGAAATTCAAGACCAACCTGGGCTACATAGTTGTTCCAGTTCACTCTCAACTACATAGTAAGACTCTGTTTCAAAAACTAAAATAAAGAAAAGAAACCACCAACAGAGCCGAGTCACTCCACAATGTGGGAAAAATGGTTACCAGTTGCTCCTCAGACAAAGGACTATTATCTAGAATATATAAGGAACTCAAAAAAATCAGGCCTCCCAAATATAAAGACCCCATTCAAAAATGGGCATCAGAAAGGAACAGACATTTCTCAAAGAAGTAAAAGCAGAAAATAAATATATGAAAAAATGTTCACAAGATGGATCATTCGAGAGATGCAGATGAAAACAACACTGAGATTACACCTCACTCCAGAATGAATGGGTGCTATCAAGAAATCACCCAATAACAAATGCTGCCCGGGCTGTGGGGAGAAAGGAACCCTTCTCCCTTGCTGGTTGGAAAGCATACTGGTGTGACCACTGTGAAATCAATATGGAGATGCCTCAAAGAACTATGATTACAGGTTCCATTTGACCCAGCCATCCCTCTGCTGGGTTGCTTTCCAACAGAATTTAAAGAATCACGCCACAGTGATATATGAGCACCCATGTTTACAGTGGCACTGTTTGTAATAGCTGTATCTCAGAAACAGCCCAATTGCCCATCAGTTGGAGACTGGATAAAGAAGATGTGTTCTTTTCTGTAAAATGGAGCCCGACTTGGTCATACAGAATGAGAAACTAGTCATTCATAGGACAATGAATGCATACTGAGGCCATACTCAGGTGAAATAAATAAGACACACATTTGTAAATACCAAATAGTTTCTCTGGTATGAAAAACTAAAAGTGTAAATTTTATAACTGTATACAAATTGTATAACTGATAATGTGAAATAGGAAGAAAAGGGCTAAAGGTGTTTGGGAAGTGGGAAGAGTAGGGAAAAGGAAATAAGGAAAAGAAAAAAAATATAAGAGGAGAAAATGGAAACAAAGTCTTTTAAATGGGGGGCGTGTGAAAGGAAAGGAGTGGTATGGGGAATAAATGAGAACCAAGGTCTGTCATGTAAGGGTGGAAGAACCCAATGATGGATGTAACTGTACTGCATACTTAAAAAGTACCACTAATCTCAGTAAGATTAAAAAGGAAAGAAAATAGATTCAGAAGCGCTTCACCTCCATGTTATAAAAGCTATTTATTACAAACCTACTGCCAACATCCTATTAAATAGTGAAAATTGGAAAGCTTTACCTCTAAAATCAGAGACAAAAGAAATATGTCTACTATCACCATTCTTGCTAATTATATTACTCAAAAATATTACCCAGAGCACTCAGGCAAGTGAAAGAAACAAATGTGCTATGTGCAGGAAAGGAAGGAGTCAAATCACCAGTATCTGCAGCGACACGATCCTCTACAAAGAAGACACAAAAAATTCCACCAAGACATCTCAGGAATTAATAAGCAAATTAAGTAGTCAAGTAGAATATAAAGTCAATACAAGAATATCATCAGCATTCTTCCACAACAATAATGAAGTCACCCAGTAAGAAATTAGGAAAACAATTACTTTCACAACAGCTTTGCTATGTTCTATTTCATTACAGTAGAATCATCATGTTTATTAAAAGTACAACTTATCATCTTTGAAGAGCTGTTTAACAGTTATTGGAACAGCGGTTCGATTATAGATAATTGTAGGCTATATTATTCCAAACATGTTGGGGAGATTAACTTTTTATCAGAAATTCTAAGACAGTTACATACTGGTAAAAGAAGAATTCTGTTTTAGTTTCTATTCTATAGTTTGAGATTTGTATTATAATTCTACACCCATTATTTATAATTTTTCAAAGTATAGTATAGAAGACTATGTACTCTTTGATTTTTCCTCCAAAGCAACAAGCAAATGAAGGAAAACCTACTTTATAAAATGGTATGCAAAAGGTATTTCAAAAAAGAAGAGAGCAAAAATATTAATAAAAGTATAGTGCTTCTAAATGGCATTATTATTTGGGGAGTAAAAATGGAATAGTGGGAGACCTCTACGCATGCAAACACCCATCTGAATGGCTAAAAAAACCCAACACCTACCTAGCCATGTGCTGTCAAGCTAATAGAGGGCTTCATGTCAGTTCACTGTGTTTAAATTTATACTGTTTTTTCTAAAATAACAATTATCTGTAGTACAACATGCTCCTCTCTATGTATGTCCTTTTTCAGCTTTGTTGGGATTATGTACCAATTTTGAATTTTTTTCAAAGCATCTGTCATTAGTTCTTTAAATATGTATTTTGGGCAAATATTTATTTTTTCCATTGACACATATTAAAATAATTTTGGAACTTAGGGTCATCTACTTTTCTTGACCCACTTTTCTTCAATTCAGAATTTCTTATTTGTTATATAGACAAATGAATCTGACACTCTTAAGCATGATACAAAGTTGTAAACACTCAATGAAATAATTCACAAACAATTCTTTGAACTATTGAGAAGAAAAACATGTACTACACCTGTAATTCCACGAGTCTGGTAAATTGAGGCAGAATGATTGCATGACAAAATCCAGTCAAATATCTTAGCAAATTTGCCAGATGCTTTCTTAAAGCAAAAAATACTAAAGTATGGCAGATATAGTTCACTGCAAAGAACCTGGGCCCTGTATTGGCATGAAAGGAGGGGGTGGGAGTAACAGGAGGAGGAAAAACAAAAAGAAAACAAGGTGCTCATAAATTTTCT
>NW_022901007.1:39377-45923 GCF_012274545.1 Fukomys damarensis | reverse complement strand
CCCCAGAGAGGGATCCTGGGCTCCCATGAGCCAGTGACACTTTAGTGGGGGATCTGCACTGAACCCCACACCACAGGCTCTGCCAGCCAGCAGTTCGCTGTGTACTAAATCCTTCACACAGGCCTGGGTCCACGCACTCACTCCACCAAACCTCAGGCATCATCATTCATGAGCCACACACTGTCACATTAGGTCAGACTAAAAAGTGGCAGCCTTTACCCAATGGAACTTGAAGGCTGCTTAATAGAAGAGAGGCACAGGGCAGTGATCCCTGTGCAGGGTGGTCACGATGTCCCACAGAGCATGGAGGTGTCAGGCCTGACCCAGGTGTGTGGAGACATGGATGGCCCTGTCAGGGAAGGGGGAAGATGAGGTCAGTGAGCAGGAGCCGAGGGGCCTAGAGGGGACATGGCCCCTGGTGGCTGCAGAAGAGGGTACAAAGAAAAGCACAATATAGACTATGCACACAGTGACTCGATGAGGACCACCACTTCTGTAGATAACAGGAGGAGCAGGACTTTCAGCAGAGGCCCCAGGAGCACCTCTGTAGGTACAGGAATGGGCCAGGAAGAGTCCAGTGGAGGTCAAGGGAAAGCAGTTATTATTGCTTCTGGAAATCATAGCAACAGATGACAAAAAGATGGGCAGAGAGGACAGGAAGGGTGTGGAGATGTCTAGGAAATGAAGTGGGCACATGCATTCTGTCTCAGAAAGTCTCTCTCCCAGCGAACTGCCAGGCCCTCAAGGTCAGATCCCACACCTCGGTCACCAAGGTGCACAACACAGAGACCTGAGACATGAACTGGCTCTGAGAACCAGAGCCTCAGTGAAGAGAAGCGGGATTCTATTATGTAACAGACTGATACCCCAGCCCTAGAAGCAGATGCCCAATACCTAGGAACAAGGCAGACAGGGAGGGGAAAAAGGAATATTTTGTTTCATTTTACTTTTCATAGATGAAAGCTTTCCATCCTTATTTCACTTTAAAATTAATCTTAGGAAGGAAATATGCAACAAAGCAACTGTTGGGGAGAAACTCCCAGAAGATGATGGAGTCAGAGGAGGAGCTGAGAAGGTGAGCAGCCAGCAGATTCTGTGCTGGGCCTTCCACAGGGGGTCTGCCTCACCAGACTACAGCTGTCTAAGCACCACAAAGCTAAGACCAGGAGGCTGCTGAGGGTGAGCTCATCTGTTGTTGTAATGCAACAGATGCTCTCTAAGAAGAGATGCTCTGCTTCCTGACCACACACAGCAGTGGAGAGAGCAGTAAGGCACATCCTGAGGTTAGGTTTGGCCCTTGTCTGGACAAGAGCTTCCAGGTGCCACGAACACAGCTGGTGGACTCACACTTCTTCCGAAGGAACTAGACAGCAATGGTAATCAAAAGGAGAAGGCAGTGAGGGTGTAAGGGCAGACCAGGCCTAGGGGATGGGACAGAAAGCTCCGAAATAACCCCTCACCTGTATGATCACTGATTTTGTTTGTCTTTTTGGTACCAGGGATTGAACACAGGTCCTTTGGTTTGCAAGGAAGGCCATCAAACCGCTGAGCTAAATCCCCAGCATGACCACTGATTTTTAATGAGATTCTGAAACCATTCAGTGGGAAAGCACACATTTCATCAAATGGTGCTGGGGAAAATGGATACTGACACATGAAGGAAGATGGGTCCCTACCTTATACCATATAAAACTACAGACTTAACCACCAGACATCAAGAGCTAATGTTACACCTTGTTGAGAAGAAATTTCCAGAGGGAAAATGCTCTACCACCTGGGATTGGGACCTGACTTTTTCAGTATGTCTCCAAATCAGGGGTTACACAAGAAAAAATGCATAAACTTGACTTCATCAGAATTAAAAAATTTGCCCATCAAAAGTCAGGAAGAAGACAGTGAGAAGGCAACCTACAGAATGGGAGAAAGTATTTGCAAGTCATTTATCCAATAATGCATTAAGATTCAGAATAATTTAAGAAGTTTTATACCTCAACACTAACTATAAAAATTCAATTAAGCTGGGCATTGTGGCACATACCTGTAATCCCAGCACTTGGGAGGCTGAATCAGGAGGATCGCTGTGAGTTCGAGACCAACCTGGGCTACACAGTGAGTTCCAGGTCAGTCTCAACTGCAAAGTGAGACCCTGTCATAAAAAAACAAAACAAAAAAAAATCAATTAAAACTGGGCAAAGGACTTAAAGAGACACTTTTTAAAAATTTATGCAAGTGTCAACTAGCCCATAAAATGATGCCCACCATCCTTAATCACCAGGCAAGTGCAAATCACGTCACAGTGAGGGGCACATCACACCCAGAGAGGCAGCTATTATTACAAGCCAAAAACAGCAAGTGTGCCTGAGGAAGGAGAGGAGTTTGAATCCTTGTACGCTGCTGATGGGAAATGCGTCATTTGATAACTGCTGTAAGAGTTAAAAATAGAATGTCTACAGGTTGGTGTTAATGGAGGCGGCTGGGCCTAGCGGGAAATCTTTGGTCACCAGGGCTCAGGAAAATCAGCTGCCTCCAGCATGCACTGCCTGTGCCTACCTTCCCTCTTCTCCCCACCTCTGCTCCTGGACATGAGGTAAATTCAGACTTACAAATGAAAGGGGTTCTCACACAAGCTACAACCCAGATGGACCTCATGCCAAATGATGTGGACAGACAGGGCCACATGGCTTCCCTCATGTGAGGTTTCCACAACTGACAGAATGGTGGCTACCGGTGCAAACGGAAGAGAGGATAGGATTAACTCTTAGTGGCTTTTGCTTCAATGATGGAAAAGCCTGAAACAGGTAAGTGACAATGCTGAGCATGTACTTGTGCCACTGAACCATACACTTAACCACCTAATATCCAATTATTTAAAAACCATATCATCAAACATTGAATATTTTTAACTTTATAACCAGATATAATGGATAATATAAAACAACAATTTTATCAAATGTATTCCATATAATAATCAACTATTTGAAATAATAGCTGCCTGAGCAAAGCTCCTAAAAAAACACGCCCCCTGGTAAACTGTTACGTGGTGAAAAATGACTGAAAGTGTAAATGGCAAGTTGCACATATCTTCCTACAACTGAAAACAAAGACATCACTACTGACTCTTCAGCACATAAATTCTAGCTTTGGCACCTCATTTGAGGACTTCCCGGCAATGCCCGGTGTGTGGGTTCCGAGTGTCTGCACACCTAAAGAGAAGCTCCCCGGAAGGCTGAGGCAGGAGGACTGCATGAGCTCAGGAGTCCTAGGCGAGCCTGGCAACAGAGCACGACTTTGTCTCCAAAGGGAAAGGGTTTGCATTTAGTAGTTAAAATGTGCTGATTTGAAAAGACAGGAAGCAGGGCAAAACAGAGACACAGGTAGATCCTATCTGCCAAGAGGGAATGGAAGAAAAAAACAAGAGAAAGCTTGGCAGAACTGAGTGGGGAGCATGAGCCCTAACCCCAAAGATGCGTGAAAGTCACTATCCACATGGCATGGACCTGCTCACAGCCTGTTCCTACGGGTGATGAAGACAGACAACATCTAGGCTCCAATGTTTGTCTGTAAAAACTTTACTCACTACAGAACCTAAAAAGTATGTATTTCTGAAATTATATCACTGCATCAGGGAGCTAAGTATCCCTCATTATTGAGCATACTGTAATTGTCTATGTTATGTACTGTTTTAATTTAAATAACACCCACAGTGATCTAGAGCACTCAGAAAGTTGAGTCTTTAATGTCCTTTGGTGTCTCTGGAATTTTCCTAACACCAGACAGATAATTACTGGACCACACACTACAATTTCATGTGGATAAGAAGAACTGTTTTAATGAGAGATCAAATGTTTAGAGGGATATTTCTATTTGTTTTGTGGGATGTCTCAATTGTATAGAATGAAACTCTACTTACTAGATATCATTTTTAATAAATCAATCTCAGTTTCACTGTGTTCGTACTGTGAGTCTCAGCCTGTGCTACTCACCTGTTCTAAGGGCAGATGGGCAAAGAAAGCCTCAGAGACCCACACTCTTAGAAATGGATCTTTTGCCAAGTGGAATACAGAAGCCAAAGCAAGTGGTATTAAGTATGCCTGCAAAAACGAGGAGAAGCGCTCACAGCACTATTAAAATGTGAACTTAGAATTGGGAACACATGGCAACATTTAAGTAGCTGAAAGGTTAATCACTCAGGTGCTACATATATCTCTAAATGTGGCATCTCCAGTGATTGAATGCAAGCAGGAAATCCATTCTGGAACCATGAGGGCAGCACTGAGGCTGCTGAGGGGGAAGGAGCAGAAAGCCAGCCAGCAAAGGAGGAAGGGGCAGGGTGGACAGACAGGAAGACTGAAAAATGGGAGGAACTGATGAAAGTGAGGGAAGGGGGTGAAGATAGAAAATGGCAAATGAGTGGGAAGAGCAGGATGCAGTCAGAGGGGTGTCAGGAGGAACAGGGCAGGGGAGCTCCTGCTCTGTGGGTCTGGAGAGGGGCTGGGGGGATGCAGGAGATGCAGGACCTCCACTGGGGTGCACTGCCGAGGCCTGGCCACCTCTGTCCCAAGGAACCTTCTCCCTCCCTCCCTACAGTGCTCCTTCCTGTCCTTCAGGCAAAGCAAAGCTCACCTGTGTCCTCAGGGAGCCTGCATCACACTGAGGCCAGAAGCAGAAATGCACCTCTCCATGCCATGGCTCCCAAAGGAAGCGACCCAGTTCTGACATGATGTGCTGGTCCCTCACTCACCACAGCAGCTCTCTAGTCCCACTTCTGGGACCCGGACACGGAGCCACAAGGGTAGGGAGCCTGGCCAGGTGTTTTAGGTCTGCAGCTTATCACAGACCCCGCCTTGGCCCACCTTCATCTGGTAACACATCTTGTTACAGTGGCCATGCACACCTGAGCTTGTAGCCCAACAGCGCCCACCAGCTACATCTTGGAAGTGGCCCAAATGTCCACTGCCAGATTACACGATAGAGAAAAAGTGGTGTTTACACCCAACGGAGTACTACTTTGCCACAAAGAAGGATAAACTTGAGTCATCTGTAGGAAAATGGATGCACCTTGAGAGAAACGAGATGGAGTTTTGTGCAAGTGGGAAGGGGACTCAGAGATGGAGGGCGTGGGAAGAGCAGGGGAGGTGACAACAAGTGAGGTCTGGAGTGCAAGGACCACACCTATGTGGAGGGTGGTCGTTATGTGCCGCACACAGGGACTCATGAAAAGAAAAATTAAAACAAGGCCCCGAGGAAAGGACGGCAGGGCCACCAGCTGTGTGAAGCCTCTGTCTCTCCAGTCCCTCCTCAGAGTGGAATTTATTGGTGACTAGCCGAATTCGCTGATGGAGAGAGCAGCCTCTCCCAGGTCGGAGATGACCAGAGGGGCTGCGTGCACAGGCCCCATGTGGGTGGGCCCGTCATGGCCCCTCGCAGGCTGTGGGACACTGGACAGATGTCCGGAGCATCACAGCACAACTGTCATGATCCCTCCCTCTTCCCAGGGGGAGGCCCTGCAGCTCTAGCAAGCAGCAGCTGCCACCTTCTCCCCAGGAGCTGGGCACGGGGTGGGGAGGGAGCAGACACCATGGCAGCTCTTTGTCACATAAAGCCCTATGCAAGGCCTCCGGGACCTGCCTGCCCAGAGCAGCACACCTAGACTATTCCTAAATGGCTGATTTCTGTGGTCAGTGAAAGAACCCATAGAGACGGTGCCTGAGGGCAAATGCTCTCAAGGCAGTGGATACAAACACACACACACACACACACACACATACACACACACACACACATATTTATATTTATTGCACAGCTCACAGCTCCTCAGGACGGCCAGGGTGTCTTTCCCAGCTGCATCACTGCAATTTGATCAGGTGGAAAGAGCACTGATGGTCTCTTAAAGTGGACATGCAGTCTTCATGCAGCAGACTATCCCGAGCACTTTGAAATGAGCAGCCACTGAGCAGCCCAAGGATACTCAGTCAGTCTTTCATTAAAGTTTTGCCATAGTAAGAGCAATGATAAAATAAAAGTGAGGACTGAGAAGTCAGCAGCACTTACAGTCAGGGGATCTATCTCAGGTGTTTGGCAGCTGGTCAAGGGGCACAGGATTTGAGTCTGGCCAGCCCCTCCTCAGCTACCCAAGGGGGGACTCCCCTGTGCCTCTTCCTTCATCTGCACAGCTGGTCTTGCTCGCCACTCTCAGCCGGCCTGTATGCACAACTTTGACCAACATTCTTAGCTCTGATTGCTAGCACCATTGGCAGGGCCACCAGTGAGATAGCCCTGACCTTTGATCTCTACACCATAACCAGGCTAAACCAAATATTACATTGCAAAGCTCTGACTTCCATCCATAAGTCCATCTACCTTAATGAGTATGTCTTCATCGGCTAATGACTACACAGGTAGCCGAGGGAGTACAGACACCCAGTGCAGTGCCACACTCTCTGAACCCTGTGCACTGTTCATGTTCCACTAATTTTTATCATGAAAACTTATAACCTTATTAATACCATGTTAATGGTTATTATTAATACCATATTAACAACATCT
>NW_022901007.1:27215-38951 GCF_012274545.1 Fukomys damarensis | reverse complement strand
GTGCCTTTATGTGTGTGTCTGATGCAGCCCTGCCGAGCCCTGCTCAGGCTGAGAAGGCACAAGCAGACCAACAGTTTTCCAGCCCGCTGTGCCAACTGCCTGTGTTAATGGCCATCTCCCATCAAAAAAGAACCACGATTGCCTCCCAAAATGGCTAACCTGGGCTTCAGGAGGGCGGTGTTGAAAAACACTTACCAAAAAAGATTCACATCTTCAATATAGGTAACTTTATGAGTTTGGGCATGGCCAGACGCCTATAAAAACATCATCAGTACCAAAGTCATTCTTGTATTGTAAACTAACACACTCTTTGTGCGTATTTATTGGACAGCATGATACTTTAACAGATGTCATTTCTATGTGTTGGGAATCTAAAGACAGTGAAGCTTGTTGCTGGGTGCCAACGAATGGTTACAGAGGACTTAGTTCTCATGTTCTATAGCACAGCAGGACAGCTTTGGTCTACAATGATTTATCACATGTATTAAGGGAAATGGAATGGCTCTTCTCTTTTAGAGTAGGATCCTCATGGTAAATTCTGTCCACTGTCTGTTTCGTACAGTTCAATAGATAATGGTCTTGACTCACAAAATGAAAGTAAGTCAAAAGAAGAGTAACATTTTAAAACAATTAAATTGCTACTGAACTCAGATTTCTATGGCTGGGAGTACAGTTGTACTGAGTGTGGTCACAGTTCTTCACCTCATACTGGTTTTTACTATGTGGATATACACAGAGAGCTAGGAACACTGAGACCATACAGTCTGTGAGATTTACTACCTGATGGTTTCAGGAAAAAAATGTCTAAGCTTTTTTTGTAGGGAAACATTTACAGCTAAATGAAAGGATGGAACAGATTGCTTCAAAATCAGCACAGGAAGAGCATGTAAAACCTAAGGAGGCAAGGACTACATCTTCTGAACTGCTGAAGTTCTAGATTGTTTATTAAGTTTACTGTACTATTCTGTCTTTATCAAAGTTTATCATTTCCTTAGCAAAGATAAAAAGAAAGTATTCAAGGGAATAATAGGAAAATGTGGCTGAGCCCCCTGCCCAATTTACTAGCAGGCTCTGGTAGAGACCAAAGTCCTGGTCTGTGAAGCTTCAAGGCCCTAATTGAGAAAACATTACAGTTGAGGAGTGTGACTTCAACAAATTCCTTTCCCTAAATTATGGTTTCTCCAATTGACCTGAAAGTTGCGGGTTCATTAAGACTCTATCATGTTTGCCCTTTGTTCCTTCCCCAGGAATGCATTCCGCCCCTTTCATGAGCCTTGCATGTGACAATGGCTATTGCCAGATGTCTCACATAAATCCTACCCTGTTTCTTCCCATACTTATAATCAATAAATACTGGAAGACTTAGGAGACTGGTGTTTTTTTGGCCAGATAGGTTCACATGACCCCAGATACCTGCTTTTGGTTTAAGTCACCTTGTTTCTGTGTCTTTCTTTCTTTCACTTTGTGTCATATTGCCTTGTAGGAGATTGAGTCTTTTGTTCAGGACTTCAAGTAGGGAAGGTGTGATGTGTAGGGGAAGAACAAAAAGGGAAAAGAAAAAAATGTGAGAGAATGAAAAGATGAAAATAAAGTGTTTGTAGATGGGGAGGGGAGGAGGGGGTGAAGGGAGGGCAGAGGTAAGGGGAAAAAATGAGAATCAAGACTTGCCATGTAAAGGTACATGATCCCAACAATGAATGTAACTGTACTGTATCCCTAAAATGTACCAATAAACTCAATAAAAAAAAAGAAAAAAAAAAGAAAACAGTCCCTCATTTCTCTATATCTGAATGGCTATTTTCACCAGGATTCCTTTCCAGGAATAGAATTTTGTGGATGGCAGATCAGTGCTATTTAACGGAAAGAGCCACTTTACCTATGTGTCATTCAGTTGCTGTGAAAGAACTAGGCCATTTAAGGGCACCTGCACAAGAAGAACAAGGAGGAAATTTGGCCAAGGGCAGCCAGATCCAAGTGGTAACAGCCCCATGCTACAGCAACATCTGCTTAACCCATAATCAAACGACTGCACACACAAAGTGTGCAATAGAAAAACACAAATTTCATAATGAAAGGTAACAACAGCCTTCTAAATTCTAAGAATAAACGGGAAGTCTATTAATGTGTCACTTGCCCTTTGTGCTGATTGCCCTTTCTGCCATTCTCATAACAGAGACAAATGACAAATATACCTGGATAACAGCCAATTCTCCTTCCTTTGAGTAAAGGGAGCAGAGGGTCACGATGTATAAGGAGAGGTGGAGGAGGAGGAGATAAATCTCATCTGCTTTAGACTTTCACAGTTCACCCCATCCGATGCATCCAGTGGTTGCTGCTGCTGCTGCTGTGTGCCCTGAAGCAATGTCCACACCTTGTCCCACACTGTCACATGAGGACAAAAAGCAAACCTGAGTGGCGTCCCTATGTCACTCTTCAGAGCAGCTGAGAAATTAAAATCCATCAAGGGCTACCCATTTTATTTCCACTTCAAGGAATAACCTAACAAAATGTCCTCTTGTCAAGACCTATATTGGCCTATGTTTGAGAACCTGTATTTGAGGACATAGCTCATTGTTTCCTCAAGCTCCACATCCATGGATCCAACCAACCCTGGGCCAAAAATATTTGAAAACAGTTGGCCTGCACTGAACATTTACACATTTTCTTTTCCCTGCTTCATGAAAAAAGCAATGAGGAAAATATCTTGTATGATTACACCACATTCAATTTTATAAGTAAGCCAGAGAAGATTTAAGTACACAGATGATTTAAGTGCACAGATTAGAAAAAAATATCACACATTTTTAGAATGAAAACATAGGCAAAACCTAGATTTGGGAATCTGCATGGGTCCCAAACCACAACCTCAGGAATAGGAGGCACAATTATAATGCAAGATTATCAGACTGAAACTCTCTTAGGACACTCAGAGCCACCTAAACCAGAATTCATCTAGCTAAAAATGCCTTCCATTTTTTCCCTCCACTTCCAAAAGGAAGAGACAAAAGGAAGAAAAAAAACTGAGACCTTAGGAGTGTCCAAATTTCCGAAGACCTCTGCACCAAGGCCCATATTGGTGAAGACAGACAAAGGGACAGAGTCTTGATATCAGCAGCCTTTCCCCTGGAACTCCAGAGTCAAGTCCACTTGTGCCTTCACTGTGCCTCAGATAACCTGGGGTCCTCGAAAGGGGAGAAGACACATAGAAGTAAGGAGTTCCTGGATCTGCAGTTCCCTGGACCAAAGGAAATGGCTAAAAAAAACTGAGACCCTAGGAGTGTCCAAATTTCCGAAGACTTCTGCACCAAGGCCCATATTGGTGAAGACAGACAAAGGGACAGAGTCTTGATATCAGCAGCCTTTCCCCTGGAACTCCAGAGTCAAGTTCACCTGTGCCTTCTCTGTGCCTCAGATAACCTGGGATCCTCAAAAGGGGAGAAGACAGATAGAAGTAAGGAGTTCCTGGATCTACAGTTCCCTGGGCCAAAGGAAATGGCTGACCCTTAGAAGGGGCTGATTCCTTTCTCTTGAACCTCCCTGATCTGCAGGCCGAGTGCAAGGTCCAATTTCAAATCCTGACCAAGAGCTCCAAGCTGCCCTGGGGGAGGGATATTTCTTCCCCAGCTCCTTCACTTCTGCCACATCCCATGCAAAGATCAGCTGCCTACATTGGATAATATCACAAAGTAAACTTTATTAATTTCTTCCAGAATCCACAGGAAACACCATATTTTCTCACCAAAATAAAATAAATCTTTCCTTTTAAATCAAGGTCATCCAAAATTCTTATAAGTTAAAACACCACATTAGCTTGAAAGCATCCCCTGGTTTCAGTGTGTGTGTTCAATATTATATTATATAGATACAGCTGTAGTTAGATAACTGAATAAAACAATAATGAATGTGATTTTAACCACTCAAAATTTGAGTCCCTAGAGGGTTGCTATAGCAACTGAAGATAGTAGGCTTTGTGTTTTTGATATTTTCTATGATAGTAAGTGTTCAATTTGTGCTTCCATATATATGGTTTGAAATTCCAAAGTTAACTTTGTCAAGGTAATCGTAACTTTACTTCTTTTCAAATCCTTCTGCAGCTGGTATACCTACTAACAAAACTGCGGCGATACACATGTGTGATTCTTTGCAGCATCACCTTTAAAGGAGGTTACAGACCAGTGAGAAAGGCTGACCACACACAAGCATTTCCAACACAAAAAGGCAACACCGAGACACACACTTTTAATTTTGAACTCTATTGAAACTGCTCGTTTTTCATTTCAAAGGAGTTGATTTTCAACCTGGGATCACAGTGCTTGAATAACCTGGGGAACTTTAATAAGAAACTGGGTCCACCCCAGACCAATTTCACCAGAACCGAGGAATAAGCCAGAATCAGTGTAAAACAGCCCAGGTGATTCTGCTATTGGAGGCATTGCTGAGAACTGTACACCTCACCCTGTATTTTTTGAGAGCACAAACCAGCTTTCTCCTATAATATCACAGATTCCCACCAAAAAAATTCTCCCACTGTAAAAGGGAAAAATAAAATATTCCCAACCTCAAATACTCCTACTTGGAGTAGTCCAAGTCCAGGACATTTGAGAACAAAAGAGTAAGAGCAAACTGAACTAAATGTGCTGATAAATTATTGGAAAATCTTAGGGCTTTAGAAGTGATAGCTTACATTTTCCAGTCCAGTCACAGTCCACAAATACAAAGAGCAAAAGATTATTTTTCATGAAAAATTAAGAGTTAAATGGAAGATAGAAAGAGCAGTTTCATTTTGTAAGGCACTTCATGTTTCAAGGAGCATGTGAATGAAGGGTGTTTGTCCTCACTACCAAGCCAATCTGGACAACGACTCCGACAAGCAACCACATACAAAGAAAATAATCCTGAATTCCTAATGTTGAGGATTTAAAAATAACTGAGAAGTGAGATACAAAGGAAAAAATAGGTGAACACTGACAAAAATTTTAACCAGCTTCAAAATCATTTACAGTACTGATTACAAAACTTTTAGGAGCAATAAAAAAAGTAAGAATGAATTTAGAACATACAGTCTGGTGCTCTTGCACACATGGCTCCTTCATGGCTAGAGAAGCTGCACAGGGGGACAGGATGTGAAAAGGCAGTGACTTCAGGCCTGAGGGTGCATCCTGTGCAGGCTCAGGGTATTTAAGAAACCTCCCTCAGTGACTCAACCTGGGGAGAACATGGTGATGCTTCCATTTCTCCAGATATGAAGCAAGAAGGATGACAACTGACTTAAATTCTCATGAAGAAAAGGGACGAACACAAGACTGTGCACCATGGTCATTTTGTCCCCACAGCAGGGGGAAAACAGCGGGTGGGACACAGGCAAAGCCAGCAAAGGGAGTGGGAGTGACTCAGTAGAGAAGAGCAGGTACAGAGGGTGAATAGCTCAGGAGCAAACTGGGAATGAAATAAGTTATTAAATAAAAGGGCCAGGTTTGGCTCATTGCTGGAGAGTGTATGTAGCACACTTGAGGACCTGGTTCGAGCCCCAACACTACACAAATAATAACCCCTTAAAACATAAAAGAAAGAAAGGGAAACAGATCAACTCCAGCCGAGATGGGGAATGAGCAGCCTGCAGATGAATACTTGGAAGAAGCAGGAATGGAGTGGGAAGGAGGCAAACCCAGTAAAACCAAGAGCCTACAGAATGGGTGGACTGGGGCCTGAGGGCCAGGCCATTTACACTCTCATCCACCAGAACTCCAGAGAGCAGAGAGCAGGCCCAGGAGACTGCGTGTCATGCAAGATATGGAGGATGGCCTTTGCATGACTGTACTCCGGTCTACACACGACTATGTACTACATATATCCCTTATAGAGAGGTGTCTATATACTTTCTATATGTGTTATACAGATCTGTGTGCGCATTCTACATGTCCATATACTTTATGCTGCTTTCTTTTTCTTTTTTTTTTTTTAACCAGGGATTGAACTCCAGGTGCTTGCAAGGCAGGCAGTGGCATCACTGAGCTAAATCCCTGGCACATATCCATATACTTTAAATGTTTGAAAGTGAAAGATGTGTCATTCCTCTTTACAGTTAGGTCAATGTCTTAGAAATTCAAGTCACAAAAACATCTGTGAACTGTGTGAGAATGTGGGAGTGCGTGTGTGATTCTTTGGATTTTTATCAAGGGGGAGAGTACAGGAAAAGGATAAAGAAAGAACTCTATTTGGTACTTTAATAAGCTGCTCTGAAAATAACTTCATAGGGCTGAGAATTTCGCTAAGTGGTTTTGCCACCTGCCTTGGCAGGACAAAGACGTGAGTTCCATCTCCCGTACCAAACACAAAAAACAAAACAAAACAAAAAAATCCATAAACATAACTTGATAATGAGATGAATAAACTTTGACCCAGCTATACCTCTGCTTGGTATCTTTCCAAAACGATTAAATAATCATAGCACAGTGATATAATCACACCCATATGTAAAGGCCCTCGCTGGGTCTCCCTTGACCCGACTTCTCCCACAGGCCACCAAATCCCAGCACAAGCCTATTTATGAGCCTTTGCAGAAGGACCAAGCCCTTCCCAGAAGTAAGGGGAGATGCATACTGAGATTCCAGAACAAAGTATGGGCCAAGACATAGCAACCATGATGACTGAATCCATTTCATACAAAATTACATCATGTACTGAGCCACCATTTTCTAGATTTACAATGCCATGGAACTCAGCACCCCCAAATCCTTTTGCAGAATGATGAGAAACACAATTCCCATGGCAGTTGAGGAGAAATATCATCACCATGTCATTTGAGGGCTGAAATCACTCATCTTTCCACAAGACAGATAAATGGACCACTGGGAGTGGAAGACAAGTAGTCAGGGAAGGCATGAAAGTAGGAAGATGAGACATGTGGGAGGGTGAGGTGACTACCAGGCAGCCAGGGCTATAGGGTCTTTGTGATGGTGAAGAAAGTCAGAGGGTCAGATAGGCACCCGATCCTCCAGTGGATGAGGTTTTACACTGTCCTCAGCAGTGGCCTTTTAGGAGGGACATGGGGGCATATATATGGTGAAGGGGCTGGGAAATTGGGAGTGGGATACCTGGAACAGAGGTTGTCTGAACTGCTGCCAAGGTGACTAGGGGAAATGGAGGAAACCAGGAAGGGACACCACATAGGAGCTGGATAGAAGGAAAGGAGTTCTGTATCAGAGACTCAGGAATAGTTGAAGCAACATAATGGGCCTTAAGAAGGCACAGGCCTGGGTCAACTGCTGCAAGAGGGACAAAGGAAGACATCTTTCGATGAAGTGAAGGACACCACAGAGTCCAGGAATCTTCCTGTACACTTCCATTCCCTAGGGACATAGGAGTGTGAACCACAGAACCAGACAAGACAAAAGCATTCCCAAGGCCAGGACACAGGAAGGAGGCTCAGGCTGCAGTTTCAGACTACAGCAGCTCCCATGAGAAAGCAAGCTGAGAAAGAGAGGCAATGAATGCTGAAGACCATACTAAAGAGAGGGGAACACACTACATAAAGCTGAGTGGTACCTGCAAACCGGTGAGAGAGGCAAATTGGATGTCACTGGGACATTATTTCTACAAATCAAAGACCTGGTCACCAAGCATGGTATGCCCTGCACCCTCATCCCACATGAGTGAGAGATACAAAGCCTCAGGGTGTTCTAAGTGCGGCTTCTTTCATGCATGTTTGGGCAGGAGTCAGGACATCTGCACAAATATTGGTGATGACTCTCACCTGTCTGCTGCAGTCTCCATGGGTACAACAACCCACCCCTCCCCAGCAACCACAGACACAGTTCCAAGCTGCAAAGTCACCTGCATTATGACACCTGAGCTGTGTCATGACCCTGACCCTCACTGTGCACTCTGACACTCTGCCAGCCTCTGTGGACAAGGAATTTATATCTGGGCTTTCCAATTTGGCCTCACTTAGTCTGATCCTACTCCTCTCAATATGTACTCAATATCTATTTCTTCCCTCAAAATTCCAGTCATACCCATCTCATGAGGAGGTTGAGATGGCACGACACATTGAACAGAACAATTTTCTTGGATCAATGGGTGGATTAAACGGTAGTACCGTAGACTGCCTGGGGTTTCCCTGTGAAATGTCCCTGAATATGATATACTCCTAAGTGAAATAAGTAAGTCACACATGTGTAAATACTTAATAGACTCTGTCGTGTGAAGAAACTATAATACTACATAAGATCCTGATGAGATATTTGACAATGTGAACCAGGAAGAAAAGAGCTTAAGGTGTAGGCAAAGTGGAAAGCATAGGGCAAGGATAATAAGTGTAATGAAAAAAATAGGAGAAAATGAGAAAATGGAAATAAAATGTTAGTAAATGGGAAGGGGAGTAGGGAGTGAAGGGAAGGCAAGGACAAGAAGAAAAAGTGAGAGCCAAGACCTGACATGTAAAGGTACAAGATTCCAACAATGAATGTAACTGTACTGCATACCTAAAATGTACCAATAATCTCAATGAGGAAAAGAAAAATATCCATGAACACCAGCCTGCTCAGATGCATGGCTGTTTCACTCGGGACAAATGACTGTTCATGTTGGGCCCTACAACCACTCTTAGGGGAAGCAGGGCCACCTTAGGAAGACAAGGCTACCTGTGGGCTGGGTCCCACACCTGACCAATAGTGTCCTATTCATGTTGGTTATAGGACCTGCTGAAGGACCTTCTCAAAAGATGGAGCTGCAATAAAGCCCAGCCCATGGCTGAGTCCCCCTTACACCTGTACATCAAAGAGCAATCCAAGTAGCAGCACAGTCCTATTTTACTCCCATTCCACCCATAGACAACACTTCCAAAAAGTTAGTGGTGATGTGTACTGTGAAGTCACTGCGAAGTGCAGGATAGGGGAGCATACCTGGGACAATTGAAGGAATCTCAAACACAATTAGATCCTAGAGTGAGTCCAACACTTTCTTTTCTTGGAATGCCATTTTCCACTGTGCTTGCATAACACGTTGGAGAAGGATGCAGCACAGGATTGCCAATTTGGCTAAGTCCAAATATCATTTAAACTGTGGTATCTGATGTCTGTCTTCCTCTGTGTAATGGACAGGCAGGAAATAGAAGACAAGGGAGGTGAAGTATAAAACTGTGCAAAGCCATGTAAGGAAAAAGCAAGAAAATGAGGATGCTGGATGTGAATAGGAGGTAGCATGGGCAATAGGGACTTGTGGATGCGAGGAAAAAAATGAGAGTTCAATGGGCACCTGTTCTTGCAGTAGCTGAGTGGGCACAAGGTACTCCACAGTGGGAATGTAGGAGCGAACAAAATGCTTTCATGTAGCAAAAGGACTGGGAATTTAGAAGAGAGACCGAGGAATGGAGGGAGCCCACAGTGTGAGTTTGATGGCTAGGGAAAAAGTAGGCAACCAGGAAGGGGAATCTCTGAGAAGTGGGAGACAAGAAAAGGAGTACTCTTTCAGAAACTGTAGAAAACTCTAGCCAAGTTACTGGACCTTAGGAAGCACAAGACTCTGTGAAGGACTGCAAGAGGGCCTGAGGAAGAGCATTTTTTCCAGAGCGAAAGAAAAACCAGGCAGACAAGGCATAGTCTCCTAGGAAGCCAGTTATGCCATCTTTGGAGTGTGAACACAAGAATTTGAGGGAAGAAAATTGTTCACTGTGCCACTGTGGAGACTGAGGAGGCTGATTCAGGCCACAGAACTTCTTACTTCGAGGTATGGCTTGAAATTCTGGAGATGGAGTGTGATGACAGTCATATGGTCCTTTGAAATACCTAGGTAAAACTGTGCTGTAACTGAAAACCACAGACAAATGAAAGCTGGCTGCTACTGCTACTCAATCTCTCTTAAAATGATATGAAAATGTGAAAGACAGAGTGTCAATTCACCTGCTGACTGACTTCTGGGATCTGTTCAGGAAGGTGGTTGAGGCCCTCTACCCCAGGCCAACAGGACTGAGAGTCAAAATTTCTCAGTGTCCTCAGCACCTCCTCACACTTGCATCGCTGACCAGGAGTCAGGAGACAGGCTTAAATGGATGGGCGTAAGACTCAGGCCTTAGCTTTGTGCTGCTGTCTCCATGGTTCCCACTATGAACCCTTCCCCAACCCCATGCCCACTCATCTCAGCTGCCAACTCTGCAGCATTATCACAGCCTAGTTCTGGGTTTGCATGGGCCCGCATTGTGCACTCTCACTCTCTGCCAGTCTCCAGTAATATTGTATTGACATATGGACAATTGAAATCCACCTCCACGACTCTGATCCCACACCTCTCATTTCAATTTTCCTCCCTCACATATCCAGGTCACAACCTGCTCCATGGGAGATTTACAGAGCAGCACAATTTTCACAAAACCACGGCCCTGGCTCAAAGACAGGATGAGCAGATGAAACACCCAAATGCTTGAGTTTCCCGTATGAAAGTCCCCTGAATCTCAGCACCCTAGGACCTTTTGCTGTTTAACTCAGGGCAAAAGGCCCTTCTCCTTGGGGCTCAAACCACTCTTCTTGGAGGAAGGGCCACATTACGAAGGCAGGGCATTGTGACGGCTGGTTCCTCCACCTGGGAGAATGTGGCCTGCTCAGCTGAGGTGGGCCAGGATCTGGACCAGGACTTTGGGAACAGACGGAGCTGCCCAAAAGATCAAAGGGCCTGGCTGGGTTGGCTATAATTCTGCATGTCTCAAAGGACCCCAAATCCCAGCATAGGCCTATTTCCAAGTCTTTGCAGAAAGAAGAAGCCTATCCAAGAAATAAGGAGAGATGCATCCTGAAAGTCCAGAACAAAGTACAGACCAGGACATAGCAACAGCAATAGTTGAACTCACCTCATAAACAATTATGTCATGGACTGAACCACGATGTTCTAGTCTCGAAATGCTGTGGAACAGAACACTTCCAAAGCATGTTGCAGAATGATGAGATGCACCATCCCCAAGGTGGTTGAGGACAAAGGTCAAATCCATGTCATTTGAGGGTTGAAATCACACACGTTCCCAAAAGAGAGAAAATTGGACAACTGGGAGTGGAACCGAAGTAGTCAGGGCAGCCATGAAAGAGGGAAATAGAGACATGTGGGAGGATGAGGTGACTAAGAGGCAGCCAGGGCTATAAGGTCTCTGAGATTGTGAAGAAAGCCAGATAGTCAGATGGGAACCTGGTCCTGCAGTGGCTGTGTTTGTTCAGTGTCCTCAGCAGTTGCCACTTACGAGAGAACAGGAGGCTCTAATGTGTTCAAGGGGCTGGAAAACTGGGAGTGGGATAAGCGAAATGGAGTTAGGACAAAATGCTGCCAAGTAGGCTAGGGGAAAAAGGGAAACCAGGAAGGGGCAGTCCACAAGATGAAGAAGGGTGGAAAGAAGTTGTGTAGCAGAGACTCAGAAGAACTGAACCAACATTAAGAAGGCACAGGCCTGTGATAACTGCTGCAACTGGGATAAAGGAAGCCATCTTTCCATAGAGTGAAGCACATCACACAGTCAAGGAACCGTCCTGTATGCTTCCCTGCCTGGGGACATTAGATGGAGAACACAAGCAACAGATAGGACTAAAGTGTTCACAGTGCCAGGGAACAGGAAGAAGCCTCAGCTTGCCATTCCAGGCTACAGAAGTTCAAATGTGACAGGGAGCTGAGAAAGACTGGTGATGAATGGTGATGAGCATAGCAAAGAGAAAAGAACACTCTACATAAAGCTGAGTTGTACCGGAGAACCGGTGAGAGAGG
>NW_022901007.1:6159-25487 GCF_012274545.1 Fukomys damarensis | reverse complement strand
AAACAGGGCCTGAGAAGGAATATTTTTCTCCAGAGTGAAGGACACCCTAGGAAGACAAGGACTGGTCCCATAGGTTGCCATTCCTGCCATCTTTGGATTGTCAACAACAGAAACTATTGGGATCAAAATTTTCCCAGTCTCACTAAGGAGACTACCGAGGCTCTTTTAGATCACAGATCTGCCCCTTTAGAAGGAGGGCCACAAAGCCTGGAGATGGAGGGTGATGACAGTCCGATAATCCTGTGAATTAGCTCAGTGAAACTGTGCTGGAATGGAAAACAGCAGACAAAGCCACATTGGTTGAGACTGTGACTGGATCTCTCTTGAAACGATAAAAAAAGTGCAAGGCAGAGTGTCCACTCACCTGCTGGCTGACTTCTGGGATCTGTTCAGGAGGGTTGTTGAGGCCCTGTACCCCAAGACACGAGGACTGAGAGTCACAATTCCTCAGTGTCCTCAGAAACTCCTCACACTTGCATCTTTGATCGAGATCCAGGAGACAGGCCTAAATGGATGGGCGTAAGACTCAGGCCTTAGCTTTGTGTTGCTGTCTCCATATTTCCCACAAGTCCCCATGGTTACCACAATCCAGCTCTCCCTGGTAACCATGGAAATAATCAGCTGCCATCTTCCTCAGAAACTCCTCACACTTGCATCTTTGATCATGATCCAGGAGACAGGCCTAAATGGATGGGTGTAAGACTCAGGCCTTAGCTTAGTGTTGCTGTCCCCATATTTCCCACAAGTCTCCATGGTTACCACAATCCAGCTCTCCCCGGTAACCATGGAAATAATCTGAGCTGCCATCTTCCTGGTATTATGACAGCTGAGCACTGTCATGGACCTGACCCTCACAGTGCACTCTGATACTCTACCAGTCTCTGAGAAAACTGAATTTATATCTCAGCCTTTCAAATTTGCCTCATTGACTGTAGTCTTAGGCCTTTCAAAATATACACAATAGGTATTTCCTCCCACAAAATTTCAGTCGCATCCATCTCAGGAGGACATCGAGATGGCAAGACCAATTTCACAGAAGAATGGCCTTGGCTCAATGGGTGGATACAACAGAAGTAACATAGACTGCCTGGGCAATCACTGTGATATATGTCTGAATATGATATCCTCCAAAGTGAAACAAATAAGTCACTCATGTGTAAATACCGAATAGTTTCCCTGGTGTGAAGAAACTATAATATTGCATAAGATCCTAAGGAAATCATTGACAATGTGAAATAGGAAGAAAAGGTCTTCAGGTGTAGGGGAGGGGGAAGTGTAGGCTAAAGGTAATAAGGGGGAGGAAAAAATAGGAGAAAATGAGAAAATGGAAATTAAAAAAATGTAAATGAGGAGGGTTGTAGAGAGTGAAGGGAGGGCAGGGACACGGGGAAAAAAATGAGAACCAAGACCTGACATGTAAAGGTACGAGATGCCAACAATGAATGTACCTGTTCATTATACCTAAAGTGCACCAATAAAATCAATGAAAAAAAAATTCCTAGAACACCAACATGCAAAGACATGTGGCTGTTGCTCTTGGGCAAGTGACCATTCAGGTTGGAACCTACAACCACCCATTGGAGCAGCAGGGCCACCTGAGGAAGACAAGGCTATCTCAGGGGTGGGTCCCTCACATGGGAAATAGTGTCCTGGTGAGTTTGGTTACAGGACTTGCGGATGGACCTTCTCCAAAGTTGGAGCTTCAATAAAGCCCAATGGCTGGGGCTGCATCTCGCTTATGCCTTCACATCACACAAGGCTCCAACGGGCAGCACAGTCCTATTTTCTAGCCATGGCACAAGAACACAACCCTCAGACAAGTGACTGGAGTTGTGTACCGAGATTTCACTGCACATTCCAGGACAGGGGAGCACACCTGGAACAACTGAAGGCATCTCAAACACAATTAGATCCCAGGCTGAGCCCAACACGATTTTTCCTTACACTGCCATTTAAACTGCACTTCCAAAACACATGGAAGAACGATGAGGCACAGGATTCCCAATTTGGCTAAGTCCACCTTTCATTTCAACATTGGTAATTGATGGTTGTCATCTTCTGTGGAATGGCCAGCCATGAAATGGGAGGCATGGGAGGTGAAGTATAGTACTGTGGAATGCCATGTAAGGAAGAAGCAGGAAAATGAGGAGAGGGCATGTGAAAAGGAGGCAGCCAGGGCAATAGGAAATTGTGGATGTGAAGAAAGAATGAGAGTTTCATGGGCACCTGTTCCTGCAGTGGCTGAGTGGGCACACAGGCCATCACAGTGGGATTGCAGGAGTGAAAACAATGTGGTCACTTAGGAACCACCTGGGGAATTTGGAAGAGAGATCCAAGGAATGGACAGAGCCCACAATGTGAGCTTCATGACTAGGGGAAATATAGGTACCCAGGAAGGGGCATCCCTGAGAAATGGGAAGGAGGAAAAGGAGCACTGTTTCAGAAACTATAGAAAAGTCTACCCAAGATATTGGACCATACGCAGCATTGGCCTGTGTCAGGGGCTGAAACAGGGCCTGGGAAGGAACATTTTTCTCCAGAGTGAAGGACACCCTGAGGAGCCAAGGACCAGTCCCATAGGATGCCATTCCTGCCATCTTTGGAGTGTCAACAACACAACCTATTGGGATCAAATTTATCCCAGTGTCACTAAGGAGACTTGCGAGGCACTTTCAGGTCACAGAGTTGCCCCTTTAGAAGGAGGACCAGAAAGTCTGGAGATCGAGGGTGATGACAGTCCGATAATCCTGTGAACTAGCTCAGTCAAACTGTGCTGTAAATGAAAAACGCGGACAATGTCACAATGGCTGCTATTGTGACAGGATCTCTCTTGAAACGATACAAAAAGTGAAAGACAGAGTGTGCACTCACCTGCTGGCTGACTTCTGGGATCTGTTCAGGAATGTTGTAGAGGCCCTGTACCCTAGACCACCAGGAATGAGAGTAAAATTCCTCAGTGTCCTCAGAAAGTCCTCTCACTTGCATCTTTCAACAGGAGCCAGAAGACAGGTCTAAATGGATGGGAATGAGAATGAGTCCTTAGCGTTCTACTGCTGTCTCTATCTTTCCCAATAGTCTCCAAGGTTACCACAATCCACCTCTCCCCGGGAACCATGGATACGATCTGAGCTGCCAACTTCCTGGCATTATGACAGCTGAACACTGTCATGGACCTGACCCTCACAGTGCACTTTGATTTTCTGCCAGCCTCTGAGAAAATTGAATTTATTTCTCAGCCTTCCAATTTTGCCTCATTGACTGTAATCTTAGGCCTCTCAAAATATGCTCAATGTGTATTTACCCCCTCAAAATTTCAGGAGCATCCATCTCAGGAGGACAGTGAGATGGGAAGCCCAATTTAACAGAAGAATGGCCTTGGCTCAATGGGTGGATTAAACACAAGTAACATAGACTGCCTGGGCTATCACTGCTATATGTGATTGAATATGATATCCTCAAAAGGGAAATAAATAAGTCAAACATGTGTAAAGACCGAATAGTTTCTCTGGTGTGAATAAACTACAATAGTGCATTAGATGCTAATGAAATCATTGACAATGTCAAATAGGAAGAAAAGGTCTTCAGGTATAGGAGAGGGGGAAGTGTAGGCGAAAGGTAGTAAGGGGAAGGAAAAAATAGGAGGAAATGAGAACATGGAAATTAAAAAAAATTGTAAATAAGGAGGGTTGTAGAGAGTGAAGGGACAGAAAGGACACGGGTCAAAAAGTAAAAGCAAACCTGACATGTAAAGGTGCGAGATGCCAACAATGAATGTACCTGTACATTATACCTAAAGTGCACCGATAAAATCGATGAAAAAAAAATTCCCAGAACACCAACATGCAAAGGCATGTGGCTGTTGCTCTTGGGCAAGTGACCATTCAGGTTGGGAAGTACAACCACCCATTGGGGCAGCAGGGCCACCTGAGGAAGACAAGGCTATCTCTGGGGTGGGTCACTCACGTGGGAAATAGTGTCCTGGTGAGGTTGGTTACAGAACTTGCAGACAGACCTCCTCCAAAATTGAAGTTTCAATAAAGCCCAATGGCCTCGGCTGCATCTCGCTTATGCCTTCACATCACACAAGCCTCCAACTAGCAGCGCAGTCCTATTTTCTAGCCATGGCACAAGAACACAACCCTCAGACAAGTGCCTGGACATGTGTATCGAGATTTCACTACACACTCCAGGGCAGGGGAATAAACCTGGAACAACTGAAGGCATCTCAAACACAATTAGATCCCAGGCTGATCCCAACACGTTCTTTCCTTCCACTGCCATTTAAACTGCGCTTCCAAAACATGTGGAAGAACAATGAGGCACAGGAATCCCAATTTGGCTAAATCCACCATTCATTTCAACATTGGTAATTGATGGTTGTCATCTTCTGTGGAATGGCCAGCCGGGAAATGGGAGGCATGGGAGGTGAAGTATAGTACTGTGGAATGCCATGTAAGGAAGAAGCAGGAAAATGAGGAGAGTGCATGTGAAAAGGAGGCAGCCAGGGTCATAGGGACTTGTGGATGTGAGGAAAGAATGAGAGTTTCATGAGCACCTGTTCCTGCAGTGGCTGAGTGGGCACATGGGCCACCACAGTGGGATTGCAAGAGTGAATACCATGCTGTCACCTAGGAAACATCTGGGGAATTTGGAAGAGAGATCTAAGGAATGGACGGAGCCCACAGTGTGAGCTTCGTGACTAGGAAAAATATAGGTACCCAGGAAGGGGCATCCCTGAGAAATGGGAAGGAGGAAAAGGAGCACTGTTTCAGAGACTATAGAAAATTCTTCCCAAGATATTGAACCATAGGAAGCATTGGCCGGTGTCACGGGCTTAAACAGGGACTGAGAAGGAACATTTTTCTCCAGAGTGAAGGACACCCTGGGCAGACAAGGACTGGTCCCATAGGATGCCATTCCTGGAAGGGGCATCCCTGAGAAATGGGAAGGAGGAAAAGGAGCACTGTTTCAGAGACTATAGAAAATTCTTCCCAAGATATTGAACCATAGGAAGCATTGGCCGGTGTCACGGGCTTAAACAGGGACTGAGAAGGAACATTTTTCTCCAGAGTGAAGGACACCCTGGGCAGACAAGGACTGGTCCCATAGGATGCCATTCCTGCCATCTTTGGATTGTCAACAACAGAAACTATCGGGATCAAAGTTTTCCCAGTGTCACTAAGGATACTTGCGAGGGTCTTTGAGGTCACAGAGTTGCCTCTTTAGAAGGGGGGCCAGAAAGTTTGGAGATGGAGGGTGATGACAGTCAGATAATCCTGTGAACTAGCTAAGTCAAACTGAGATATAATTCAAAACCGTGCACCAAGTCACATTGGCTGCTACTGTCACTGGATGTTTCTTGAAATGATACAAAAAGTGAAAGGCAGAATGTTCACTCACGTGCTTTCTGACTTCTGGGATCTGTTCAGGAAGATCATTGAGGCTCTGTACCCCAGGCCACCAGGAATGAGAGTCAAAATTCCTCAGTGTCCTCAGAAAGTCCTCTCACTTGCATCATTCAACAAGAGCCAGAAGATAGGCCTAAATGGAAGGGAATGAGACTGAGGCCTTAGCATTCTACTGCTGTCTCCATGGATCCCACTAGTCTCCATGGTTACCACAATCCAGCTCTACCCAGGAACCATGGAAATGATCCGACCAGCCAACTGCCTGAAATTATGACAGCTGAGCACTGTCGTGGACCTGACACTCACAGTGCACTTTGATACTCTACCAGCCTCTGAGAAAACAGAATTTATATCTCAGGCTTCCAAATTTGCCTCATTGACTGTAATTTTAGGCCTCTCAAAAAATACTCAATGTGTATTTACTCCCTCAAAATTTCAGTCGCATCCATCTCAGGAGGACATCGAGATGGGAAGACCAATTTAACAGAAGAATGGCCTTGGCTCAATGGGTGGATTAAACACAAGTAACATAAACTGCATGGGCTATCACTGCTATATGTGTCTGAATATGATATCCTCCAAAGTGAAACAAGTAAGTCAAACATGTGTAAAGACCGAATAGTTTCTCTGGTGTGAATAAACTACAATAGTGCATTAGATTCTAATGAAATCATTGACAATGTGAAATAGGAAGAATCTGGCTTCAGGTGTAGGAGAGGGGGAAGTGGAGGCAAATGGTAATAAGGGGAAGAAAATAATAGGAGAAAATGAGAAAATGGTAATTAAAAATTTTTAAATAAGGAGGGTAGTAGAGAGTGAAGGGAGAGAAGGGACACGGGACAAAAAGGAAAACCAAGACCTGACATGTAAAGTTGCGACATGCCAACAATGAATGTCACTGTACATTATACCTAAAATGCACCAATAACCACGATGAAAAAAACATTCCCAGAACACCCACATGCTAAGACATGTGGATGTTTCTATTGGGCAAGTGACTATTCAGGTTGGGATGTACAACCACCCACTAGGGAAGCAGGGCCACCTGAGCAAGACAAGGCTACCTGTGGGGTGGGTCTCTCACGTGGGAAATAGTGTCCTGCTCTGGTTGGTTACAGAACTTGCGGATGGAACTTCTCCAAAGTTGGATCTTCAATAAAACCCAATGGCTCCGGCTGCATCTTGCTTATGCCTTCACATCACACAAGCCTCCAACTAGCAGCACAGTCCGATTTTCTAGCCATGGCACAAAGACCACAACTCTCACACAAGTGACTGAGGTTGTCTACCGAGATTTCACTGCACATTCCAGGACAGGGGAGCACACCTGGAACAACTGAAGGCATCTCAAACACAATGAGATACCCGGCTGAGCCCAACACGATCTTTCCTTACAGAGCCCAAGTTTACACAGGTGTGAGTTTCATACATAAAATTATCAGACTGTTTCTGAATTTAGGGCACACCCACTCCCAGAAACAATACTGCAGAGGTCTGGAGAGTCATGGAACAATACGTACTGAGCTGGAACTTGCCACAGCCATGAGCCAGGGCCACGAAGTTAGTTGGAGAGCCTTGCACTGAACCTCCCCTCCTCCCCAAATCAATGATTTGAAACACTGGGATCTACATAAAGTGGCCCACATGTCCCACTCCTAATGAACTGCAGGCATGAGCAACTTGAGGAGCTCCTCATCACAGTGTGAGACTGACAGGCCTCTGGATTTTGAGCACAGGATAGTTGAGGTGCATTTTGCCACTATGAAAACTGCACTCACACGGCTGTAATCCAGTGTAACATTCAGTGCCTCTTGGATGCACTGTGAGAACCACCTGGTGTCGCTCTCCTTGCAGTGCGACGTTGAGGTGCCGGCTAGCATGATCTAAGGTCACTGTCAGGCTAGGGTCCATCAGGGAGAGTCTGGACGAACAATAGTCAGGCAGGGCACTCCTGCTCTCCACAGACTGCATACAGCCCTCTGAAAAGGAATGGTTATAGAATCACAGAGAAAACATCACTCGGAACAGAACACGGTTGAAAAGTGAGCAGGGCATTGCCATTCATTGAGACCCCCAGGAACTCAGTAGGCAAAAGGCCCCCAGGTGACCCACGAGTTTCTGATATCTCAGTCTTCCTTCACCCTCCCTGCCTCCCTCAAAAGCCCTAGCATGGTTGAGGAGCTCATGGAGCCCTCACTCATACAATTGTGTGTGAAGCACTTCACTCGTTAGCCACCCAGCCAAAAGATGAGCTGCAGGACATCCATGGATACCTCCTGCCGACCTTTTGGGTGTCACTGATGCTGCCATGGGCTCAAACAAACCCCAGCTTGAGGCCAACCACCTGCAATGGGATGGTTCATGAGTTCATCAGTCTGACGTCCCTTCAGATTACAACTGATGGGGAAATGAGCAGGGACTAGCCATGCAGTACACCCACCTTGCCAAGGATAGCAAATAACACACCAAGATCCCAGAGAGAGTCTTGGAGTGAGCCTGAATTCCCCCTCTTTTGACTCGCATAGAACACGGAGAACTTGTGAAGAGCACTGGGAGCCCTCACTCCAACTGTGCGGCATTCGCCTGACTTTCAGTCCATCTTTAGGCCCAGGCTGAACCTGCCTTTCCTAGTTTCAAGTAAGTGGACTGCTCAAGGTGTGGTTAGCAATGCTGTCCAAAAGTCATCACTCTGCCAGCTATGCAGCAAGCAGTCTTCTGAGGACTTGTAGGCCAACTGTGCTCTTGCCCGGATCCTAGGAGCCACCTGGTGGATGTTTTAAGGATCATTGGCATGGAAAAGTGCTGGCCTCAAGGACAAGTCACACAGAGGTCTGTCGAGTAGTGGTCCGCACGCAGCAAGTCTATACCCTCCATGCAGCTGCTGCTCACGGATACCATGAGGACCACTGGGATACACAGTCAACGCACGCTGGTCCCTACCTGGCCCTGGTGAACACAGGGCCAGGGCCTCGCAAGTAAATAAGAAGGCCCATGGCCTAGCCTTCAAATGCAAGAAGGTTGGAGTGGCCAATCAAGCCACAGTGAGCCTGCATTCCATCTTAGCTGCCTCGCACAGAATGACTAGAACCCCTTAACAGCTGCAAGAGTCGTGACACATACCTCTCTGCATCTCATAAAATTTAGGCACTACCTAGCTGGCCAATGAGACAGCCCTCACAGCTGTCGGCTCCGTGGATATGGTGAGGGTCTATTGCCCACAGCAGAGAGACTGTCCCCAAGCCAGAGGAAAAAGCTTCCTGCTTGAGAAGGCCAGTCAGACACAGCCCAAGTTCACACAGGCGTGACTTTCATACATGCAACTTTCAGAATGGTTCTGCATTCAGGGCACACCCACTTCCACAATCAATACTGCAGAGTTCTGGAGAGTCATGGAATAATACACACTGAGCTGCAAATTGCCACAGCCATGAGCCAGGGCCACAAAGTTAATTGGAGAGCCTTGCATTGAAGCTCCCCTCCTCCCTGAATCAATGATTTGAAGGACTGGGTTCTACCTAGAATGGCCGACATGTCCCACTCCTAATGAACTCCAGGCAGGAGCAACTTGAGGAGCTCATCATCACAGCGTGAGACTGCCAGACCCCTGGATTTTGAGCAGAGGACAGTTGAGGTTCATTTTGCCAAGAGGAAACCAGCACTCACATGGCTGGCAACCAGTGTAATATTCAGTTCCTCTTGGATGCATTGTGAGAACCACCTGGCGAAGTTCTCCTCACCTAGCCAAGTTGAGCTGCCAGCTAGCATGATGTGAGGTCACTGTCAGGCTAAGTTCCACCAGGGAAAATCTGTACGAACAATGGGCAGGCCGGGCACTCTTGCTCTCCACAGCCTGCATACAGCCCTCTGAAAAGGAATGGTTATAGAATCAGAGAGAAAACATCGCTGGGGACAGAACACTGTTGAAAAGTGAGCAGTGCATGGCCATTCATTGAGACCCCCAGGGACTCAGTAGGCAAAGAGCCCCCAGGAGACCCATGGGTTTCTGACAACTCAGACTTCGTTCACTCTCCCTGCCTCCCTCAAAAGCCCTAGCATGGCGCATTAGCTCAAGGAGGCCTCGCTCATACGATTGTGCGCGAAGCATTACATTCGCTAGCGAGACAGCCGAGAGATGAGCCACAGGACAGGCAATGTTGCCTCCTGCCGAACTTTGGGTGTCACTGATGCTGCTATGGGCTCAAACAAACCCCAGCTTGAGGCCAACCACCTGCAGTGGGATGGTTCATGAGTTCATCAATCTGCCATCCCTTCAGATTATAACTGGTGGGGAAATGAGCAGGGCCTAGCCATGCAGTCCACACACCTGGCCACAGATAGCAAACAGCACACCAAGATCCAGGAGAGTGTCATGGAGTGAGCCTGAATTCCCCCTCTTTTGACTCTCATAGAACACGAAGAACCTGTGAAGAGCACTGAGAGCCCTCAATCCTACTGTGTGGCATTCACCTGACCTTCAGTCCATCTGTAGGCCCAGGCTGAACCTGCCCTGCCTCGTTTCACGTAAGTGGACTGCTCAAGGTGTGCTCAGCAACGCCGTACAAATGTCATCACTCTGCCAGCTAGGCAGCAAGCACTCTTCTGAGGACTTGTAGGCCAACTGTGCTCTTGCCCTGGTCCTAGGCGCCACCTTGTGGATGTTTTAAGGATCGTTGGCATGGAAAAACGCTTTCTTCAAGGACAAGTCCCACAGAGGTCTGTGGAGTAGTGGTCAGCACGCAGCAAGTCTATACCCTCCATGCAGCTGCTGCTCACGGATACCATGAGAACCACTGGGATACACAGTCAACGCACGCTGTTCCCTATCTGGCCCTGGTGAACACAGGGCCAGGAACTCGCAAGTAAATAAGAAGTCCCTTGGCCTAGCCTTCAAATGGAAGAAGCTTGGAGTGGCCAATCAAGCCACAGTGAGCCTGCATTCCATCTTAGCTGCCTCGCATAGAATGACTACAACTCCTTAACAGTTGCGAGAGTCATGACTCATACCTTTCTGCATCTCATAAACTTTTGGCACTACCTAGCTGGCCATTGAGATAGCCCTCACGGCTGTTGGCTATGTGGATATGGTGAGGGACTATGCCCCACAGCAGGAAGACTGTCCTCAAGCCAGAGGAAAAGCAACCTGCTGAGAAGGCAAGTCAGACACAGCTCAAGTTCACGCAGGTGTGACTTTCACACATAAAACTTTCAGACTGGTTTTGCATTCAGGGCACACTCACTCCCAGAAACAATGCTGCAGAGGTCTGGAGAGTCATGGAATAATATGTACTGAGCCGGAACTTGACACAACCATGTGCCAGGGCACGAAGTTAATTGGAGAGCCTTGCATTGAAGCTCCCCTCCTCCCCGAATCAAAGATTTGAAGCATTGGCTTCTACCTAGAATGGCCGACATGTCCCACTCCTAACCAACTGCAGGCAGGAGCAACTTGAGGAGCTCCTCGTCACAGTGGGAGACTGCCAGGCCCCTGGATTTCGAGCACAGAACAGTGGAAGTTCATTTTACCACTAGGAAAGCTGCACTCACATGGCTGGCATCCAGTGTAACATTGAGTTCCTCTTGGATGCATTGTGAGAACCATGTGTAGTCGTTCTCCTTGCAGAGCCAAGTTGAGCTGCTGGCTCACATGATGTGAGGTCACTTTCAGCCTAGGCTCCATCAGGCAGAATCTGTATGAACTATGGTCAAGCTGGGAACTCCTGCTCTCCACAGCCTCCATACAGCCATCTGAAAAGGAATGGTTATAGAATCAGAGAGAAAACATCGCTGGGAACATAACCCAGTTGAAAAGTGAGCATGCCATGGCAATTCATTGAGACACCCAGGGACTCCGAAGGCAAAAGGCCCTCAGGTGACCCACGGGTTTCTGATATCTCAGTCTTCCTTCACCCTCCCTGCCTCCCTCAAAAGCCCTAGCATGGCTCAGTAGCTCAAGGAGCCCTCGCTCATACGATTGTGCGTGAAGCACTACATTCAATAGCGAGGCACCCGAGAGATGAAGCACAGGACAGCCAAGGTTGCCTCCTGCAGAACTTTGGGTTTCACTGATGCTGCCATGGGCTCAAATGAACCCCAGTTTGAGACCACCCACTTGTAGTGGGATGTTCCATGAATTCATCAGCCTGCCGTTCCTTTAGATTTCAACTGGTGGGGAAATGAGCAGGACCTAGCCATGCAGTCCACCCACCTGGCCACAGATAGCAAATAGCACACCAAGATCCAGGAGAGATTCTTGGAGTGAGCCAGAATTCCCCCTCTTTTGACTCGCATAGAACACTGAAAACCTGTGAAGAGCACTGGGAGCCCTTACTCCTGCTGTGGGGCATTCGCTTGACCTTCAGTCCATCTTTAGGCCCAGGCTGAACCTGCCCTGCCTCGTTTCACGTAAGTCGACGGCTCAAGGTGTGGTCAGCAATGCTGTCCAAATGTCATCACTCTGCCAGCTAGGCAGCAAGCACTCTTCTGAGGACTTGTAGGACAACTGTTCTTTTGCTCTGGTCTTAGGCGCCACCTTGTGGATGTTTTAAAGATCGTTGGCATGGAAAAATGCTGACCTCAAGGACAAGTCACACAGAGGTCTGTGGAGTAGTGGTCAGCACGCAGCAAGTCTATACCCTCCATGCAGGTGCTGCTCACGGCTACCATGAGGGCCACTGGGATACACAGGCAACGCACCCTGATCCCTACCTGCTCCTGCTGAACACAGGGCCAGGGCCTAGGTAGTAAATAAGAAGGCCCGTGGCCTAGACATCAAATGGCAGAAGGTTGCAGTGCCCAATCATGCCTCAGTGAGCCTGCATTCCATCTTAGCTTCCTCGCACAGAATGACTAGAACCCGTTAACAGCTGCAAAAGTCATGACTCATACCTTTCTGCATGTCATAAACTTTCAGCACTACTTAGGTGGCCAATGAGGCAGCCATCATGACTGTCTGCTCCGTGGATATGGTGAGGGTCTATTGGTCACAGCATGGAGACTGTCCTCAAACCGGAGCAAAAGCACTCTGCTTGAGAAGGCCAGTCAGACACAGCCCATGTTCACACAGGTGTGACTTTCATGGAGAAAACTTTCAGACTGGTTCTGCATTCAGGGAACACCTACTCCCACAAACAATACTGCAGATGTCTGAAGATTCATGGAATAATACGCACTGAGCCGGGACTTGCCACAGCCATGAGCGAGGTCCACAAAGGTAATTGGAGATCCTTGCATTAAACCTCCCCTCCTCCCCGAATCAAATATTTGAAGCATTGGGTTCTACCTAAAATGGCCGACATGTCCCACTCCTAACGAACTTCAGGCAGGAGCAACTTGAGGAGCTCCTCATCACAGTGTGAGACTGCCAGGCCCCTAGATTTCAAGCACAGGACTGTTGAGGTACATTTTGCCACTACGTAATCTGCACTCACACGGCTGGCATCCAGTGCAACATTCAGTTCCTCTTGGACACATTGTGCGAACCACTTGGCATCGTTCTCCTTGCAGAGTGACCTTGAGCTGTCGGCTAGCATAATGTGAGGTCACTGTCAGGCTAGACTAAATCAGGAAAAATCTGTACAAACAATGGTCAGGCCGGGCACTACTGCTCTCCACAGACTGCATACAGCTCTCTGAAAAGGAATGGTTATAGAATCAGAGAGAAAACATCGCTCGGGACAGAACCCGGTTGAAAAGTCAGCACAACATTGCCACTCATTGAAACCCCCAGGGACTCAGTAGGCAAAACGCCCCCTGGTGACACATGGGTTTCTAATATCTCAGTCTTCCTTCATCCTCCCTGCCTCCCTCAAAAGCCCTAGCATGGTTCAGTGGCTCATGGAGCCCTCGCTCATAAAATTGTGCATGAAGCACTTCAGTCTCTAGCCAGCCAGCTGAGAGATGAGCTGCAGGACATCCATGGTTGCCTCCGGCTGACCTTTTTGGTTTCACTGATGCTGCAATGAGCTCAAACGAACCCCAGCTTGAGGCCAACCACATGCAATGGGATGCTTCATGAGTTCATCAGCCTGCCGTCCCTTCAGATTACAACTGCTGGGGAAATGAGCAGGGCCTAGCCAGGCAGTCCACACACCTGGCCATAGATAGCAAATAGCACACCAAGATCCAGGAGAGAGTGTTGCAGTGACCCAGAATTCCCCCTCTTTTGACTCGCATAGAACACTGAAAACCTGTGAAGAGCACTGGGAGCCCTCACTCCAACTGTGCGGCATTCGCCTGACCCTCAGTTCACCTTTAGGCCCAGGCTGAACCTGCCCTGCCTCGTTTCACGTAAGTCGACTGCTCAAGGTGTGGTCAGCAATGCTGTCCAAATGTCATCACTCTGCCAGCTAGGCAGCAAGCACTCTTCTGAGGACTTGTAGGACAACTGTGCTCTTGCCCTAGTCCTAGGCGCCACCTAGTGGATGTTTTAAGGATCGTTGGCACAGAAAAACGCTGGCCTCAAGGACAAGTCACACAGATGTCTCTGGAGTAGTGGTCAGCACGCAGCAAGTCTATACCCTCCATGCAGGTGCTGCTCATGGCTACCATGAGGGCCAGTGGGATACACAATCAACACGCCCTGGTCCCTGCCTGGCCCTGGTGAACACAGGGCCAGGGCCTCGCAAGAAAATAAGAAGGCCCTTGGTCTAGCCTTCAAATGTAAGAGAGTTCCAGTGTCCAATCAAGCCGCAGGGAGCCTGCATTCCATCTTAGCTGCCTCGCACAGAATGACTAGTACCCCTTAACAGCTGCGAGAGTCTTGACTCATACCTCTCTGCATCTCATAAACTTTTGGCACTACCTAGCTGGCCAGTGAGACAGCCCTCACGACTGTCTGCTCCGTGGATATGGTGAGGATCTACTGCCCACAGCAGGGAGACTGTGCCCATGCCAGAGGAAAAGCATCCTGCTGAGAAGGCCAGTCAGACACAGCCCACGTTCACACAGGTGCGACTTTCATACATAAAACTTTCAACTGGTTCTGCATTTAGAGCACACCCACTCCCAGATACAATACTGCAGAGGTCTGGGGAGTTGTGGAATAATACATACTGAGCCAGAACTTGCCACAGCCATGAGCCAGGGCCACGAAGTTAATTGGAGAGGCTTGCATTGAAGCTCCCCTCCTCCCCGAATCAAAGATTTGAAGCATTGAGTTCTACCTAGAATGGCCGACATGTCCCACTCCTAACCAACTGCAGGCAGGAGCAACTTGAGGAGCTCCTTGTCACAGTGGGAGACTGCCAGGCCCCTGGATTTCGAGCACAGAACAGTGGAGGTTCATTTTGCCACTAGGAAAGCTGCACTCACATGGCTGGCATCCAGTGTAACATTCAGGTCCTCTTGGACACATTGTGAGAACCACCTGGCATCATTCTCCTCGCAGAGCCAAGTTGAGCTGCTGGCTCGCATGATGTGAGGTCACTTTCAGCCTAGGCTCCATCAGCAGAATCTGTATGAACTATGGTCAAGCCAGGAACTCCTGCTCTCCACAGCCTCCATATAGCCCTCTGAAAAGGAAAGGATATCGAATCAGAGAGAAAACATCGATCGGTACAGAACCCGGGTGAAAAGTGAGCAGGGCATTGCCATTCATTGAGACCCAGAGGGACTCAGTAGCCAAAGGTCCCCCAGGTGTTCCATGGGTTTCTGAAATCTGAGTCTTCCTTCACCCTCCATGCCTCCCTCAAAAGCCCTACCATGGTTTAGGAGATCAAGGAGCCCTCGCTCATACCATTGTGCATGAAGCACTGCAGTCTCTAGCCAGCTAGCTGAGAAATCAGCCACAAAACATCCATTGTTGCCTTCTGGCAAACTTCTGGGTGTCACTGATGATGCCATCGGCTCAAACGAACTCCAGCTTGTTTCCAACTACCTGAAATGGAATGGTTCATGAGTTCATCAGCCTGCCATCCCTTCAGATTACAACTGGTGGGGAATTGAGGAGGGTCTAGCTATGCAGTCCACCCAACGTGCCACAGATAGCGAATAGCACACCAAGATCCAGGAGAGTGTCTTGGAGTGAGCCTGAATTCCCCCTCTTTTGACTGACATACAGCACTGAGATCCTGTGAGGAGCACTGTGAGCCCTCACTCCTACTGTGTGGCAATCGCCTGAACTTCAGTCCATCTTTAGGCCCAGGCTGAACCTGCCCTGCCTCGTTTCACGTAAGTGCACTGCTCAAGGTGTGGTCAGCAATGCCGTCCAAATATCATCACTCTGCCAGCTATGCAGCAAGCACTGTTCTGAGGACTTGTAGGCCACATGTGCTCTTGCCCTGATACTAGGCGCCACCTTGTGGATGTTTTCAGAATCGTTGACATGGAAAAAAGCTGGCCTCATGGAGAAGTCACACAGAGGTCTGTGGAGTAGTGGTCAGCACGCAGCAAGTCTATACCCACCATGTAGCTGCTGCTTACGGCTACCATGAGGACCACTGGAATACACAATCAATGCACCCTGGTCCCTACCTGGCCCTGGTGAACACAGGGCCAGGGCCTCACAAGTAAATAAGAATGCCCTTGGCCTAGCCTTCAAATGAAAGAAGGTTGGACTGGCCAGTCAATCCGCAGTGCGCCTGCATTCCATCTTAGCTGCCTCGCACAGAATGACTAGAACCTCTTAACAGCTGCCAGAGTCGTAATTAGTACCTTTCTGCATATCATAATCTTTGGGCACTACTTAGCTGGCCAGGGAGACAGCCCTCACGGCTGTCTGCTCCCTGGATATGGTGATGGTCTATTGCCCACAGCAGCGAGACTGTCCCCAAGCCAGAGGAAAAGCATCCTGCTTGAGAAGGCCAGTCAGACACAGCCAAAGTTCACACAGGTATGATTTTCATACATAAAACTTTCAGACTGTTTCTGCATTCAGGGCACACTCACTCCGAGAAACAATGCTGCAGAGGTCTGGTGAGTCATGGAATGATACTCACTGAGCTGGGTCTTGCCACAGCCATGAGCCAGGGCCACGAAGTTAATTGGATAGCCTTGCACTGCACCTCCCCTCCTCCCCAAATCAATGATTTGAAGCATTGGGTTCTACCTAGAATAGCTGACATGTCCCACTCCTAACGAGCTCTAGGCATGAGCAACTTTAGGAGCTCCTCATCACAGCGTGAGACAGCCAGGCCCCTGGATTTCAAGCACAGGACTGTTGAGGTTCATTTTGCCACTATGAATCCTGCACTCACGCGGCTGGCATCCACTGTAACATTCAGTTCCTCTTGGACGCAATGTGAGATCCACCTGTCATCGTTCTCCTTGCAGAGCCAAGTTGAGCTGCCGGCTAGCATGTTGTGAAGTCACGGTCAGGCTAGGCTCCATTGGTGAGAATCTGTATGAACAATGGGCAGGCCGGGCACTCCTGCTCTCCACAGCGTGCATACATCCCTCTGAAAAGGAATGGTTACAGAATCAGAGAGAAAACATTGCTCAGGACAGAATCTGGGTGAAAAGTGAGCAGGGCATTGCCATTTCTTGAGATCCCCAGGGACTCAGTAGGCAAAGGGCCTCCAGGTGACCCACAGCCTTCTGATATCTCAGTCTTCCTTCACCCTCCCTGCCTCCCTCATAAGCCCTAGCATGGTGGTGGAGCTCATGGAGCCCTCGCTCATACCGTTGTGCGTGAATTACTACAGTCTCTAGCCAACCAGCTGAGAGATGAGCCACCAGACATGCCTCCTGCTGACCTTTTTGGTTTCACTGATGCTGCCATGGGCTCAAAAGCACCCCACCTGAGGCCATCCACCCGAAAGGGAATGGTTCATGAATTCATCAGCCTGCCGTCCCTTCAGATTACAACTGGTGGGGAAATGAGCAGGGCCTAGCCATGCAGTCCTCCCACCTTGCCACAGATAGCAAATAACACACTGAGGTCCATGAGAGAGTCTTGGAGTGAACCTGAATTCCCCCTATTTTGACTCGCATAGAACACTGAGAACCTGTGAAGAGCACTGTGAGCCCTCACTCCTTCTGTGCAGCATTCACCTGACCTTCAGTACTTCTTTAGGCCCAGGCTGAACCTGCTCTGCCTAGTTTGACTTAAGTGGACTGCTCAAGGTGTGGTTAGCAATGCCATCCAAATGTCATCCCTCTGCCAGCTATGCAGTAAGCAGTCTTTTGATGACTTGTAGGTGAAGTGTGCTGTTGCCCTGATCCTAGGCACTACCTTGTGGATGTTTTAAGTGTTGTTGTCGTGGAAAAACACAGTCCTCAAGGACAAGTCACACAGAAGTCTGTTGAGAAGTGGTCACCACACAATAAAACTGTACCCTCCATGTAGCTTCTGGTCAGGGCTACCATGAGCACCACTGGGATACACAGTCAACGCACCCTGGTCCCTACCTGCCCCTGGTTAACACAGGGCAAGGGGATAGGAAGTAAATGAAAAGGTCCTTTGCCTAGACATCAAATGGCAGAAGTTTGGTGTGGACAATCAAGCCACAGTGAGCCTGCATTCCATCATAGCTCCCTTGCACAGAGTAAATAGAACCACTTAACAGCTGCAAGAGAATTGACTCATACTTTTCAGAATGTCATTAACTTTGGGGACTACTTAGCTGGCCAGTGAGAAAGCCCTCATGGCTATCTTCTCCATGAATATGTTTTTGGTCTGTTGCCCAAAGCAGTGAGACTGTCCTCAAGCCAGTAGAAAAGCATCCTGCTTGAGAAGGCCAGTTAGACCGAGGCCAAGTACACACAGGCGTGATTTTCATACATTAAACTTTCAAACTGGTTCCACAATCTGGGAATTCCCACTCACAGAAACCATACTGCACAGGTCTGGAGACTCATGGCTAATATGCACTGAGCTGGAATTTGGCACAGCCATGAGCCAGGGCCACGACGGTAATTCGTGAGCCTTGCATTGAAACTCCACTCCTCCCGGAATCAAAGAGTTGAACCATTGCATTCTACCTAGCATGGCCAAGAAGTCACACTCCTAAGGAATTGTGGGCACTAGCAACTGAGGAACTCCTAGTCACAGTGTGTGACTCGCAGGTCCCCGGATTTTGAGCACAGGACAATTGAGGTACATTTTGCCACTATGAAACCTGTTCTCACATGGCTGGCATCCAGTGTAACATTTAGACCTTTTGACACATTGTGGCATCCACCTCACGTAGTCCTCCTTGCATAGCGAAGTTGAGCTGCCGGCTAGCCCTATGGGGGGGCTCTCTCAGCCTAGGCTCCATATGGGAGAACCTGTAGGAACAAATGTTCAGGCCGAGCGCTCATGCTCTCCACAGCATGCATGCAGCCATCTGAAAAGGAATGGTTTTAGAATAAAAGAGAATGCATCGCTTGGGACAGAACACTGTTGAAAAATGAAAAGTGCATTGCCATTCATTGAGACCCCCAGGGACTCAGTATGCAAAAGGCCCCCAGTTGAGCCATGGCTTTCTGATATCTCAGTCTTCCTTCACCCTCCCTTCCTCCCTCAGTAGCCCTAGCATGGTGTAGGAGCTCATGGAGCCCTCGCGCTTACCATTGTGCATGAAGCACTGCAGTCTCTAGCCAGCCAGCCAAGAGATGAGCCACAGGACATCCATCGTTGCCTCCTGCCAACCTTTTTGGTTTCACTGATGCTGCCATGGTCTCAAACTAACCCCAGATTGAAGCCACCGACCTACAATGGAATGGTTCATGAGTTCCTCAGCCTACTGTCCCTTCACATCACAGCTGGTGGAGAAATGAGCAGGGTCTAGCCATGCAGTCCACCCACCCTGCCACAGATAGCAAATAGCACAGCAAGATCCAGCAGAGAGTCTTGGATTGAGCCTAATTTCCCTCTTTTTTGACTCACATCGAACCCAGAGGCCCTGTGAAGAGCACTGTGAGCCCTCACTCCTACTGTGTGGCATTCGCCTGATCTTCAGTCAAGTTTATGCACAGGCTGAACCTGCCATGCCTAGTTTG
>NW_022901007.1:3584-6117 GCF_012274545.1 Fukomys damarensis | reverse complement strand
GATCTTCAGTCAAGTTTACGCCCAGGCTGAACCTGCCCTGCCTAGTTTGACTTAAGTAGACTGCTCAAGTTGTGGTTAGTAATGCCGTCCAAATGGCATCACTCTGCCAGCTATTTAGCAAGTAAGCCTTCTGAGGACTAGTAGGCCAACTGTGCTCTTGCCCTGGTCCTGCGCACCACCTTGTGCATATTTTAAGCATGGTTGGCATGGAAAAATGCTGGCCTCAAGGACAAGTCACATGGAGTTCTGTCGAGTAGTGGCCAGCACGTAGAAAATCTATACCCTCCATGCAGCTGGCTGGTCTGTGCTACCATGAGGACCACTGGGCTACACAGTAAACACCCCCTGTCCCTACCTGCCCTAGTGAACAAAGGGCCAGGGCCTAAGAAGTAAGTAAGAAGACCCTTCGCCTAGACATCAAATGGCAGAAGTTTGGAGTATCCAGTCCAGCCACATCGAGCCTGCATTGAAACTTCACAGCTTCCCACAGAATGACTAGGACCCCTTCACAGCTGGGAGAGCCAGCACTCATACCTTTCTGCATGTCCCAAGCTTTGGGGACTATTCAGCTGCACAGGGAGCCAGCTCTCACTTGTTGTCTCCTCCAGGGATGTGCTTATGGAATATTTTGCCACGCAATGCAACTGTCCTCAAGCCGGCAGGAAAGCAACAGGTTTTAGAAGGCTAGTCAAACACACCACTAGTTCAGGCAGACCTGACTTTCATACCCTGTAACATTTCCGGCAGCTTAGCCAGTCAGGGAACATGCACACCAACAAACCGTCATGCAGAAGTCTGGAGAGTCTTGGTACAACATGCAGTGAACCTGAAGCTGCCCACAGCCATGAGCCAAGACCAAGATGTGAATGGCTATGACATGGATTGACGTGCCCACCTCCCACAACCAAATAGGTGAAGCCTTGGCTTCGACCTAGCATTGCAGACTCATTAGAGTCGTAACGCATGGAATGCGGGAGCAAGTTGAGGAGCTCCTAGACACAGTGTGATCCGTCCATGCCCCTGGGCTTCAAGTGAGGTACTGTTTGCTCTTAAGAGATATGCACTCATAGGGTGGGTATACAGTGAAAACTTTCCTAACTGGTTGACACATGGTGACAATCCCTTCTCGTCATCCACTTTGCAGTGCAACTTGGAACTGCAGACTAGCATGAAATGAGTTCACTCTCATTCCAGACACCGTGCAGGAGACTGTTCAGGAACAGATGCTCATGCAGTGTGCTCCTGCTCTCCACAGTATGCAGACAGCCACCTAAAAATGAAGTATTATGGAATCATGGAGGAAATCTCCCTTGGGAGAAAACCCTGCTGAAAAATGAGCAGGGCTTAGCCATGCATTGATACCAACTGTGATGTAGCATGCTCAAGGTTCCCAGTGGACCAATGGATGGCTAAGTCCTCAGCCTGTATTCCCACCAGCTGCCTCCCGCCAAAGGCCTAGTATGGATTGGCCGCCCAAGAGGCTCTCACTCCTATCATTTTGCATGAAACACAACTGGCTCTGTCTAGACAGCTGAATGATGAGCAGCACATCATCCAGGCTAGCCAGCCGCAGTCCAATTAGGTTACCTGGGCCCTCAGTATGCTCACACTAACACCAGCCTGATGAAAACCACCTGACAAGGAATGCTTCATGAGTCCGTCAGCCTGCCGTCACTTCAGCCTACAACCTGTGGAGAATGGAGCCGTCCCTAGCCATGCAGTCAGCCTGACTTACCAAAGATAGCAGATAGTACAACCAAATACAGTGGAGAGCCATGCAGTGAGCCTGCATTCCCACCATTTTGACTCCGATAGACCACTGAGGCCCTTTCAATAGCCCACAGAGAGCCCTCACTCCTACTGTGTCGCATTCACCTGATATTCAGCGCATCTTTGTGCCTATGCTGAAACTGCCCTGCCTAGCTTGATGCCAGCAGACTCCTTATGGACTGCTTAGCAATGCAGTCCACATGTCCTCCACTGCCAGCTATGCAGCAGTCTTCTCAGGACCGGCCAGCCCACAGTGCTCTGGCCCTGGTCCTGTGAGCCACCTGGTGGACACGTTAAGGAACGTTAGGCATGGAAACATGCTGGCATCATGGTACAATAAGTCATACAGAGGTCCAGCGATTAGCGGTAATACCACAGCTAGTCTTCCCTTGGTGTAGGCAGGGCTCTGATGAGTACCATTTGGCCACATGGTGAACACACTCTTTTCCCTTCCTGCCCCTCCTGAACAAAGCCACAGGGACTAGGACCTGAATAAGAAGGCCCTTCCCTTAGACATCCAAATTCAGAAGGTTCTACCAGCCAATCAAGAAGCAGTGAGCCTGCTTTCAAATATCATTGCCTTTCACAGAATGACTAGGACCCCTTCACAGCTCGGAGAGCCATCACTCATACCCTTCTGCATGTCCCAAACATTGGGAACTACTCCACTGCACAGGGAGCCAGCCCTCACCTGCTGTCTCCTCCAGGGATATGCTGATGGAATATTTTGCAATGCAGTGATACAGTCCTCAAGCCGGCAGGA
>NW_022901007.1:2566-3494 GCF_012274545.1 Fukomys damarensis | reverse complement strand
TACAGATATCTGGAGAGTTATTGTACAACATGCAGTGAGCCTGAAGCTACCCGTGATGAGGCAGGGCCATGCCGTCAATCCGTAAGCCATGCATTGAGCCTGTCCTCCTCCTGGAATCAAACAGGTGAAGCCTTGGGTTCTACCTAGCATTGTAGACACCTCAGAGTGGTAATGCATTGAAAGCAGGAGAACCTTGAGGAGCTCCTAGACATAGTGTGCACCAGCCAAGCCCCGGGAGTTCATTCAAGCTCGCCACAGGTGAGGTACTGTTTGCAAGTAAGAGAACTGCACTCATATCGTGATCGTGCAGTGTTAACTTTCCCACCTGTTTGATGCATGGTGAGAACCCCTTGGCTTCGTACTCCTTGCCGTGCAACGTGGAGGTGCAGACTGGCACAAAGTGAGTTCCCTCTCTTCCCAGGCTCCATCCAGGAGACTCTTCAGGATCCGTTACTCCTGCAGAGTGCTCCTGCTATCCACAGCATGCATACAGCGACCTGAAAAGGAAGGGTTATGGAATGAGTGAGCAAACCTCCCATGGGAGAAATTTCCATTAAAAAAGAACAGGGCATGGCCATGCACTGACACCACCAGCAACACAGCATGCTCAAGGCCCCCAATGGCACAATGGATGGCCAAGTAGTCAGCCTGCATTCCCACTAGCTGCCTCCCTCAAAGGCCTACCATGGAATGTCCTCCCAGATGGCCCTCACAAATATCATTGTGTATGAAGCACATCTGGCGCCATCCAACCAGCCAAATGATGAGCACAAGATCATCCAGGCCTGCCTCCAGTAGGCCCTTTAGGTTCCCTGGGGGCCTCAGTGTCCTCACACTAACCCCAGCCTGATGCCAATCATCTGACAAGGAATGCTTCATGAGTCAGTCAGCCTGCCGGCACTTCAGCCTGCAACCTGTGGAGAAAGGA
>NW_022901007.1:0-1246 GCF_012274545.1 Fukomys damarensis | reverse complement strand
GCGCGGGGTCCATACAGTGGAATGATGAGCACAAGATCATCCAGGCTTTCCTTTAGCAGCCCCTCTAGGTTCCCTGCGGCCTGCAGTGTGCTCACACTAACCCCAGCCTGATGCCAACCATCTGACAAGGAATTCTATGAGTCAGTTAAAAGCCTACCACTGATTGGCCACCCAGAGGGCCCTCACTCCTATCATTGTGCATGAAGCACAATCGGCTCGGTCCATACAGTGGAATGATGAGCACAAGATCATCCAGGCTTTCCTTTAGCAGCCCCTCTAGGTTCCCTGCGGCCTGCAGTGTGCTCACACTAACCCCAGCCTGATGCCAACCATCTGACAAGGAATTCTTCATGAGTCAGTCTGCCTGGCGGCACTTCAGGCTGCAACCTGTGGAGAAAGGAACAGGGCCTAGCCATGCAGTAGGCCTGACTTGCCAAAGATAGCAGATAGCACACCCCAATACAGTGGAGAGCCATAGAGTGTGCCTGCCTTCCCACTGTTTTGACTCAGGCAGACCACTGAGGTCCGTTCAATATCCCACAGAGAGCCCTCACTCCTACTGTGCAGTATTCCCCTAATCTTCAACACATATTTAGGCCCATGCTGAAACTGCCCTGTCTAGCTTGACCCCACTGGACTGCTTATAGACTGCTTAGCAATGTAGTCCACTTGTCCTCACACTGGCTGCTATGCAGCAGTGTTTTGAGGGCTGGCCAGCCCTGGCTGTCATGCTGTGCGCCACATGTTGGATGCTTTAAGGATCGGGAGGCTCGGAAACATGCTTGCCTCATGGAAGAATCAGTCAGAGAGAGGTCTGGTGAGTAGAGATAAGCATGCAGCAATTCTGCCCTCATTGCAGGGCTCCCATGAGGACCTTTTGGCCACACAGTGCACATATCCTTGTCTCTGCTTGAAAAAAAGCACAGGGCCTAGGACCTGAAAAAGAAGGCCCTTCCCCTAGACATCCAATGGCAGATGGTTCGTGCAGCCAATCATCACACAGTGAGCATGCATTCAATCTTTGCTCCCTCCTACAGAATGACTACGATCCCTTAACAGGTGGGAGAGCCATCACTCATACGTTTCTACATGTGCCAAACTTTGCAGACCAGTCAGTTCCACAGGGAGCCAGCCCTCAGTGGCTGTCTCCTCCAGGGATATACTTATAGAATATTTTGCCATAAAGTGAGACTATCCTCAAGACAGCAGGAAAGCAGTAGGCTTTGGAAGGCCAGTCAGACACTCC
>NW_022901006.1:118784-157241 GCF_012274545.1 Fukomys damarensis | reverse complement strand
AATGAATTTAGCCTGTCCTTGATAGGCTTCTGGCCTGGCATTTTCTTCTCTTCCTGAGTAATGTATGTTCTCCTGGGTATTTTCCTCCAGAAAAGGCAAGTTTCATTATAATTGAAAACTTCTGATCACTGCAAAGTTTCATATATGAATTTTCCAGCAGCTCTTTTATTAGCATGGGCTCCTTCACTCATTTTACTTACATTTTTAGCTAAGGGGTCTAGCAATTTTTAAAGGCATCTCTTAGCCAGCTAATTTGGGGATTAAGATCCCCAGAGCACATAAATATCATGTATTTTTATCATCTGTAAATTCTTAATTTAGAAGCATAACAGCTCATAACAGTTTGACATAATGTAAGAGTTCATATCTAAGAATGTAGTGCTCATTCTTCAGCTGTGCATTGACTCACCAGCTTCTGGTGTGGTGAGAGAAGGACTTTGAGTGCATTGTCTCTTGGAGTCATAATTTGTGGAATTTTATTTTAGTCTAGAGTGGTGGTAGCTGAGCTTCAGCTACCTTGACAGCTGTGGGAATAACCATAAATGATTCATGTGGTCCTTTCAATATAAGTCAAAAAGGGGTCTTTTTAAAAATTTTAACATAAATTCTGTTCCACAGTTTTATCAGACCAGCAAGAGTTAGCACAAGCAGGTCCTCTTTACTTTTGATGTACCCTTGAATATTTTGAAATACTTGCCCAATTTTAACCACTGTGATTTGAAACTGGATAAGCCCAGTTGAGATAATTTTGTAAGGACTGTCAAAACACAGGGTGGCCTTTTAAACAAGACCTCATAATGGGAGAACCAGTATGACTTGGGTACCTCTTATTTTAAAGAAGGCCAAAGAGAGCCAATCAACTCATAACCCAGTATTATCTGACAATATTTACCTTATAATTTATCATTTTTTTAACCTTTTAAGAACTCTGAGGTCAATAAGCAGCATAACAGTTTAACTAGATGTCACGCGCCATTGTTTCCGGGCTCTTCATGCCCTGCATGAATCCCGGATGTGAGTCCGCCGGTGACGGCGGTTCGCGCATGCGCAGAAGGGGCGCTTGGCTCGTCAGAATGACGCAGGCCGGCATTGGCCAATAGAAATGGGCTACGTCACCCGAGAGGCTATAAAAGGCAGGCTCGCATCCGGCTCGGGGTCTTTCCGCCATCTTGAAGAATGCAGAAGAACCTCCAATAAAGCGTGCTTCAGAAGAATCCTGAGTGTTGCGTGCTCCTTGCTGGCGAGGTGCGCGTGACAACTAGATGTTGTATAATCTCTGTAACAAATGGTGGCTCATTGTCACTGTCTAGGGCAAGAGGGAGACCAAACCTTGGAATTTTTTTAAAATAAAATCTTGTATATCTCTGAAGCCCTCTTTTTTATAGGGAAAGCCTCAGGACATCCAGAAAATTACAAACCCATACTAACACATAATTAAAACCTTAACAGGGGGTGGGTATAATCATCTAAAGTTTCTATTCCATTGTCCTTTTGGCTTATTGGTCTACCTTAGCATTGCCATTTGTTATTGCATCTTTTTCTTCTTGAATTATTATAGCTCCTTTGTCAGATTTCCACATTGCCTCACATAACTATGTTATATCCTGTTTATTTTAAATAAGTTTGCTCTCTGCTGTGAGAAGACCACACTGGTATAGACTATGCCATAGATATACCAAGTGGCAAACAAGAATCTGTATAAACATTTACCCTCTTTTCTTTTGCCTATCGGAGAGCCTGTATGAGTGCCCACAGTTCCGCTCATTGAGCTGACCATCCAGTGGGGAGGGGGTCCTACTTGGGCCACTTCATCTTGAGTCATCTCTGCATAGCCAGCATAGTGTACCCCATTTTCCATGAAGCTGCTCCCATTCTTGAACACAACGAAAGTAGCCTCAGGCAGCAGGTCTTTCTGTATATCTGGATGACTGTAGAATAATTTGTCAGTGACCCTGAGGCAGTTGTGGCCAGGGGGCCAGGTTCTGAAGGCAAAAAGTAGCAGGGTTTAAGATTTTAACTGGAGCAAAATATAGCCAGGGATTCTCACAGATGAGGGCCTGATATTATGTGACTCTATTATTTGAGAGCGATCAATGTCTTGTTATTCAACAGTTCTAAAAGACATGGGGAAAGTGACTAATTTACTTTTTAAAATGTTATCTGGTCAGCTTCTTCAATTAGCATTACTGCAGCTGCCAGGGCTTTATAAACAAGGGAACTATCTTTTCACAGCTGTATCTCAACTCTAAGATAAAATACACCACTGACTAACTGGCTAATTCTATGCACCTACTCTTTCAATGAGAACCCCTAAAGCAGTAGGTTTTTCTTTTAGTCAAAACTAAAAGGCTAGGTCACATTTAGTATCCCTGATACAGGGGCTGCAGAAAGAGTTAGTTTTAGCTGTATAAATGCTGACTCTTGCTATTTACCCTATAATAATCACTGTCTTTTGGGCCCATTACAGATTTATACATATAGATAAACTAGATCCTGTTTTAAAAAACCTTTTCTCTCAAAAATTTTCTCATCTGCTTTAAGTCTTTTTGTCTCCAGCAGCATAAACTTTATATCTTGCCTCTTGAAGCAGCATTAATAGTTTAATACCCTGTGAAGTTTTGATTTAGTACATCTGAAAATTAACAATAATCATAATATTATGTATGAAACTTTATAACCTTTAATTAGGTATCAAATGCATTTTTAGAACCTCTTAATAACTATTTTTTATAGAAATCTTATTTTGAAAATTACTATTATAAATATATCACAATAACATGTTTAGAATCTAACCCTTTGATGATAACCAATGTAAACATTTTATAACAACATATTTAGCCATGTTTACTGGGGGAATATCTTCTCAGAAGGCCATTAGTGAGTAAAGACCAGAATAATTTTTTTTCAGTATTTGTCCTTTTTACTATTAGCAGGCATTTATCTAGACCTGAGTTTATACTTAATTATGTTGACAAAATTTTAACTTATAAAACCAACTTATAGAAATTAACAAATTATTAGTATCCTGGCTGTCATTTCAATCAAAATATCATTGGACAAACACCTTTCAAACAATTGGATAGACACAAAGTTGTAAGACACTTTGTGAAACTATAATACACTCAAATGTATTTGGCCAATTGAATTATAAAATCTCTTATTTTTCTTCATCTTTGGCACTGGGGATTGAACTTGAATCTTTGTGTTTGCAAGGCAGGTTGCAGCACCACTGAGCTAAATAAATCTCCAGCCCTTAAAATCTCTTTTAGGTAAGACATGAAAACTTTTGCAGAATTAACAGATCTCATAGAATTAGAATCAAAAGGAATGAAAGCTCTTTGTTACTATAAAAGTGACCTTTTGTAACAAACTTGAAACCAACAAGCAAACATACATGAATCATTTTTACATACCTTTTTTCTTATAAAATCTCTTTTTAACAAGAGAATACAAAATCCTTTTATATCAAAAGTGTATATTTTTTAACCCATACCTTTTTAAATGTCTTTTTTTTGTCTCATTTACTATGAATCTTTTATAATAAACTTTATCTGTTAAAATCTTAAAGTATTTTTTCTGTTTTCAGATTGTTACATTTTCAAATTTGTCTGTCTACCAAAGAATAGTATTAACCTTGAGTTTTTATAAATAAAGTACATAAAAAAGCAAGTTAAACCTATAATCGTAATTCAAGAATTTGCAGTCAAGAAAAGTTTTAAGCACACCAATTAAACTTGATTCAAATTGAAAGAAAGATACATTTATCAAATAGTTAAAAAATTTAACTTGATTTTTCTTGTAAAAATGTCGATGTCTGGTAAAACACAATTGCAGTTTTTCTGGTTTTGTGGGGTTTTTTTCCTATATTTTGTCTTTCAGAATTTTTTTTTTACCTGATTTTAATCTATTAGTGATTTATTTTTACATTTTAGGTTTTTTAAATCTGAGTGCAAGCCCTGTTTCATCTTTTCTCTGAGTCACATTTTGCTTTCCCATCTGCACCCTCCAGTGCCATAAAGCTAAACAATTTTGTTTTGCCCCTATCTCCTCCACATCTTCTATCTTAGCAACTGAAGTGGAGAGGAGGCAGCTCCACCTCCTCCAAAGGGGGAACACTGGGATTTGCCTGCAACAATGTCACATTTTCTGAGAGAGGCAAGGTGTTCTAAGACCAAAACTAAATGCTTTTCACTAGGAGCTGATTGCCATGGAGCAGAAGCTTGAGCAGCTCCTAGAGCACACAAAGCTCCAAGTTGTCAAACTCTCAGGTAAACAAAAAGGCACATAACTTTCCTTTTGTCTAGATTTCCCCCCGCCCCCCGGGGGCCAAGACTGGCTTAGCTGAGACCATAAAGCTTTTTGAGATAATTCATAGTTTCTTAAGCATCTTTGGTTGCAGTTTTATCTTATAGTCCCCCACAAAATCTTTATCAAAATTCTGAATTATGCACTTAAGAACAGTTGTTTTAGTATTAGCATTCCCCATGACCATAAGATATTCCCTTGTCCTGTGGTGCAATACAAAACAAGGGTGACATGCCATTCCAGAAAACAGCCTCATTTATTCATAGGGAGGGCTCCTTCAGTGCAAGTGGCCCCTCCCTTTCTTTTGATGTACAGACAAGGCTACTAATGGCTTTTGTAGCTCATTCCATCCAATCTCTTAACCAAGTCTCTTTTAGACACACAGTCACACAAAAAGTTAACACATTCCCTACCAGGGTCCCCTTCCAAAGACAAACTAGGGAGCAACCCAGGGGATCTCACCATTCAGACAGATGATTTCACTAATTTGTCTTCTTTTTGTTTTGTTACCAGTGAGTGAGCTGGCTTCCGAGTCCTAGAAAGGGAACCCAGGAAATCCAGGGTATACCTCTTCCCTTCCGAGGAAGCAGAGAGTCATTCTGTCTGGTGGGCCTTGGGTCGAGGCCCAACATTGGCCATGTCAGTTATCCCTTTACTTCCCAGCCAATGCAGCCAGATGCTCTTCATAAACATGGACCCAAGTATTTATATAAGGAAAATGGTCAGGGTGGATGGGGTACCCAGTGACTTTTCCCCATACAGTCCAACAGAGGCCTGGCTCAAAGGAGCCCTTGGTTAGCCATTCCAATTCACACAGCGAGTGAAGCTTTCCTCAAGAGAATTTAACCCCGTATTCATCCTCCTTCTAAGGGGAAAAAGCCAATTTAAAATTAGTGAGAAAGCAATCCAGCAGGGTGTTCTTGGAACCAGATCCTCCAATCCCTGTTTCAAGGAAAATACAAAGTTAACACACAAAAGAGAAAACACGGAGAAGACAAAAAGGTGCCACAAAAAACAGCTTTGATTCTACCAGAGTCCTGACAGGGCTGAGGTCAGGGGAGGCTTCCTGGCTCATCAGCCACCTCAATCCTGACAACAGTTGTAACCAGTCCAAAGCTTACCTCTGGAGGCTTTCAAAGATATCTCCTGCTGGATCCCACTACAGGGAAATCTCAGCGGGATTTACAATTCCCACTTGGGCATCTCACTGGGGTCTCCAATTGTAAGACTCAAAGTCTCACTTTGAGTGAAAGGAGGCCAAAAAGGCATCCATGATGCTGGGTCCTAAAACCCAGTGAGGCTCTGGGGGCTCAATGAAGGAACAAGAAACCCAGGAAGGAACATAGATGGTAAACAGACCTTTATTAGTCTGGCCAGACAGCACTCCAAGAGCCAGGTAGTTGAGAGAGGACAGGGAACTCTCAGGCGCTGAGGTCCTTTTTACAGAGTTTTTCTAAACAAAAAAGTTAAAACATAGGTCAGGGCATTCACAGAATTACCAGAGGACAAGACTGCAAATACACTGCTTATCTTATGCAGGAAATGTTTTATGGTCATCTTTTGTCACACCATTTGCCCATGGGCCAGCTGTTAACCAAGTTAGCAATTAGCATAGGAAGAAGCAGTCTCTGGCCTATTAGTGCAGAGTCTCTTTAGGTCTTAAAATATAATAAACTACTCTAAATATACTGCAATATTTAAAGAGAACACAGGAAGACACTACTAGCAAACTCTGTCAATAAGAACTGTCGAATCCAGACAGTAAACTTTTTGTAAAAGAGTAAACAAATAGATCTGTGGGAAAGCCCCAAAACAGATCCAAATAAAATTAGTCAACTAATAACTGACAAGAGTAAAGGCAGTACAATGAAGTGGAAAAATCTTTTCATCAAATAGTGCTGAAACAAATGATGCACTGTATTTAAAATACCCAGAATGAAACATAAGGAAAGCCTAGATAACTGACCATAGATGTGGAAATTATTTTTAATATATAATAACATGAAATTTATTTAAAAATTGATAAACTTACTTCATTAAAAAAAAGAAAAGAAAGCCATGTCTATATGGCAATATTAGACCAGGTAATTCACTTAATAAACTGGTGTTATTAGAAAGTGGTATTAATAATACCATTGGTTTTGTGATTATCTTTTCCTGGTCTCTAACTTGATATGTAGTTTATCATGCCCTTGAATTATGCAGTCCAGACTGCCCTGAATGTTAAATCCATCTGCTCTAGCCTCACAAGTGCTAGGATTATGGACACCACTATGCCCCAACTTATTTGTATTTTTATTAAATCATGCAATATTATGGAAACTTAAAGGAGCTACTATTAATATAAGTAATTGTGCCACTACAGAAACAGATATCTTAAGAACACCACTCTCCTACAGGAAATGAACTTTGAAAACTATCACATTGCCTAAAGAAAGATGATGTCTAAAAGTATACAGGCAGTCCCTCACAAACACATAAGACTAAAAGTCTCACAATTTACTAGTTTCCTAAGTCCACAGGACAACTCAAAAGTGCCCAAATCCTTTTATTCAAAGTTTATTAAAACTGTTCTTTAACTTTTCCCCTGAGAGGGATGAGAAAGTGCTACAGTTCTGGTAAAAGACCAATCTATTTCAAGATGTGCAAGTTCAGACCAATGTCTTTCAGTGACTGAATCTAAATTTAGAGTAGAGGTAGGTAGTAACAAGTAGAATTATTCTGGCCTCATTTTCTCACAAAAGGTTTCCTGTATTTAAAAATATATACCACATTTGAGTTTCTTGTATCCACTTTCAATATAAGTAGAATTTAATAAAACAACAACAACAATAATAATAATAATAATTGTGTGTGATGTTTCCTCCACTGTCAGATGACTTATTTAATATCTTTCCAAATCATATGCAAAAGGAAAAGCAGTATGTATCTAAAGACAAACATAACCATGAAGAAAAGACACAACTTCTAATGCAAAAATGGATTAACTATTTAATTTTAGCTGATGTTAAAAAATATGTAAGAATTTACATAAATAAGCATCTTCTACAATTCCTAATGAGGCTAACTTCATTAGTAACAGAATACTACTTGAAATACACGGGGAAAATGTATTTTGTTTCTGACCTCAAACTTCAATAATTTATTACATATTTTTATCTCAGGAAAGGCTTTATGTGTCAGGTATAAACTTGCATATGCAAGTGACTTTAAGTGACAGAAATGCCAAAGTATTCAATAAGGTGCACTATTCCATTTTCTGGTATGTAAAATTTTAGTTTAAGACTTTTAAAAAATACATGTGTGTGTCATTTTAGGTTCATATAAATATACAAATATACATATACAATCTATACGTAATAGTCCAACAGTTATCTGAAAATTTAGAAATAGTAGATATAACATTAAAAACTCTCTAGATCAACTATAAAATAAAACAAAACATGTAAGACCAACTTAATGTTTTCCTTACTCAATAGCTGCTGAATATTGAAAAAACAGTATTTCTAGTATGAACGTATGTAACTAACTAGTCCTGGATAAATTTTCAAAATACTGAGAATTCTCAATTGAATTTATTGACTGTGCTTCTGAATTCCACCTAGCATTAAGAATTTAAACTCTGGAGGATGAAGCAAGATTTATGAAATGTATAGAACTAACACATACTTTAAAATATATTTATTGAATGTTGGTCCACTGTGTAAAAAGTACTGTAAAATCTACTTGGGATCTATTTTACATATTCTGATTATTTCAAGTAATGGGTCACGGTGGGTAGTCTTACAACAAACTGTCTAGCAAATTCTCCTGTAGTACTTTCAGGTGCTCTTAACCAATAGTTCACATAGTTAAAAGGACATAAAAATCAGTTTAAAGATTAAAAGAGACTGATGAACTCACTGCAAGGAAACAATGTCATCCAATAGGCTATGGATGTCTGTTTTCTTGCCAGGGTAAGGGATAATTTTAACATGACAACCAGAAAGCTTTGCTCTCATCCTATAAAGACATCAACAACAAAGACAGACACACATACACCACAAAACCTGCCTAAGAAAAGTGTTAGAGAATAAAATTGACTTTTCAAATATCTAACTTTATCAGATAAACATAAATTGAAGTTTAATATCATAAGACCAAAAAATAACAGTTGAAACAAAACATGAGACAACAACACAAAATCCTATGAAAATAAAAAGATCTCAAATACATGGAAAACAATGTAACCAAACATTGTAATTTTAGTGCCTTACAATAATTCCTGTATAGGATCTAAATCATAGCAAATATAAATAACAAAGTGGGCAGACTAGGGATTAAAAAAAAAGAAGAGTTTCCTTTTTATTGGGGATTGAACCCACCTGGGCCTCTCTATATACTAGACAAGCACTCTCCACTAAGGTACACTGCCCAGCCTAGAAAAAGCTTTTTTAACCAACCAAAGTTACTGTATTAATTTAAAACAATACTGTAAACTTTTGGATATTTCCAACAGTTGAAATTGAACTATTTGTAATCAAGTAGAATGTTGCTACATTTCAGATATTTCACTACTGCATGTGATTTAGTAAACACAAAGAAAATATCTGCAAAATATACACAAAATCAAAGAATGTTACTACAAAAAAAATCAGTGAAATAGGCAGGCACTTCGAAAATCTACAAAACATACAGAAAACAGAAAAGATACAATGCTAAGTCCTTTGTCTTACTTCAAGTATAAATACACAAAACATTAATTGGATGAATGGGAAAAAATAGGCCCTAATTACATACTGATTGCCATAGATTCATATTAAGTCAAAAAGTAAAAGGTGGGCCAGGGATTTAGCTTAGGGGTTCCGCAGCCTGCCTTGCAAGAGCAAAGACCAGAGTTAGAATCCTGGTACCAAAAAAAAAAACAAAAACAAAAACAGTAAAAGGCTAGAAAAAGACAGGTCATACAAATTGCGACCAAAAGCAGGGATAGCTACCATGAGACTAACACTTTATGTCGAAAAACCATTGAGACAATAATTTAATTTTAGTTTCATAAGATTTACAAAATATATAGAACTTTCAACAAAATGTTTAGTGAATTCTCCTGTAGAAATTAAAGAAGAATCATTAGCTGAAATACCTAAGTATGTATCATCGGCTTGACTGGGTGAATTAGGTGTTGTAATTAAGTTTTTAATAGTTGCTTTAATCTATACTCACAATCTAGCTAATAATATCATGTTTTTCTAAAAACTCATTTTATTATAAAATAACCAATAAAAAAATTGTAGATATTTCTGTACAAAACATCAGAGCTAAGCCCAGGGCATAGAACATGCTAGGCAAGCATTCTACCACTGAAGCTACACTTCCCAGTCCTAACATTTTGAGACAGAATCTTGCTAAATCACTCAGGATAGCCTCAAACTTTTCATCCTCCTCCTAACTAGCTGAGTCTGTAAGTATGCACCACCAGACCCTGCTACAGGTTGTGGTTTCTGAAGCCCATACCTAATACCATACTCAAAAGTGAAAGAGTAAACAATTTTTACCAGTGAGGAAGAAGGCACTTAAGCAACATAGCCAGTTACTGTAAGATAGTAGTACTGCCCATATTTGAAGTATCTACAGTGGCCAAACTTATAGAACCTGAACAAAAATGAAGGTGACCAGGACCTCAAGGAAGTGGAAAACTAAAAGTTGCTGCCTGGGTATAACTACATTGTAAGGTAAGAAATCAGCAAAGAATGCTGTGGCCTGATGTACAAAGACCTTGAGCAATGGCCAGAATTTTAGTTTTAACTTATGACCAAAGTACTGAGGTATAACTCATACGATGGCCACTAGTGTTTCCAGATAGTCTCAAATACAGATTTAAACCTTAAAGAGTTCTTGCACAAACATTAAAATATCCTTTTCTGTGTGAGGTTAATACAGAAATCTTGGGCCCTTGTCTAAGGACACGATCAGCTTGAAAGTGTGGCCTAAAATTATACCGAAGAGAGCCTTTGAAGTCAAAGGTCCACTGTACACCCAAAACTACTAAATATGTCACTTTTAAATGGTTAAAATGGCAAAACTCATTTCCTTTTTCTTACTTCAGTATAACCAACCAACAAAATTCTGGTGCCTTTTAACATTTCTTATACTTGTTAGGTCTAGAGTAGAACCAAATTTTTATATTTCTCAACATTTTCCTATTGAGGTTGGCAATCCTTGGTTTACCAACTACCTCCAAATTGCACAATATTTTTCTTTAAACAAATTCTATAATTTGTGGAAATTGAAGAAGAATCTCTAAGTATGTATCATTGGCTTGATTGGGTGCATTAGATGTTGTAATTAAGTTTTTAATGTTGCTTTATTATGTACTCACAATCTAGCTAATAACATTCACATTTTCTTAACAATTCAAGTTTTAATTATTTACTATTTCAACTATTATGCAAGTACATGTCCCGACAGGGATGAACATCTGAAAGATTTTACTTTCAAAACTAAAAACAAAGGTAACATTTTAATACTATCATGTAGGTGAGGGCAGCAAAATATTTTGAATATAATAAATGCCACTGTGCATATTTTGGACCCTTGCTTTTATATTAGGAATTACATATACCTTAATAAAAGCGGTAACAAGAAAATCAAAGCATCTCAATCTCCTGTTCACTTCTGCTCTTTAATATCTGGTTAACTTTAACTTAGATTCTGATTTTATTATGAAAAAAATACAAATATCATTTTTGAGCAAATGGAGTAAGACACAAGTAATTGAAAAGCAAGGTCTTTTGTGGGAGATATTAACAGCCATCACTGTGTCAATGTGCAATAGCTATTTTGCATACCTATACAATTTTTTATTTCATACAGCCTTACTGTGTAACTCAGGTTGGCCTTGCATTCAGAATCTTTCTTAGTCTCATGAGTGCTAGGATTATTACAGATGTGTAGTACCACACTAGGTTTGTAATAAACTTCAATATTCTTAAAAACCACTTCACAGAGGGAAATTTTTCTCTGGCATTGGAGATATTAATACCATAATTCTTCGTGAGAAACACTTTCAAAAGTATGCTGGTCAAAAGTTCACCAATTGGTTTTTAACTATTCTGAAGTTAAAACTAATAAAACTGACAATTAACATTTAGCATTTTACTAATGCACAGAAGAAATTAAGAAATCTACTTACTAAAATTGCATTTTTCCATCAGCAATTGTTAACTACTAATATTGAATACATTAAGCATTTATTAACAAGAAAATATTTTACTTTTATTTTGGATGTTATTCTCAAGTACACATTTACAATACTGTCACATGTCCTTGTATGAATTTCTTATGTACTGTATGTCATTTTACAATGTGTACAGAGAAAGGGGCATACAATACTTAATAGACAATTCACTAAAATAACTTAGGTTCTTATAAGAATTTGTACTTTTTAAAAATCCTTAAAATCAACTTTTTTAGCTTTGCTAATCAAATTTAAGCATTAAAAACAGGCTATAATAACATATGTAATAAGCACAATTTCATACCTTATACAAATGTATTTGCTGATACTCACTTGAACAAACATTACCTTTTAAAGGTTTTAATATTGTGCTTAAAAAATAAACTCATATATGATTTCAGTCTAAGTGGGAAATAACATGTAAAATGTTGTGTTCTTTACCTTTCAGTTTATTTAAAAAACATAAGCTATCTATGTTAATTTTGCAAGATGTCTTTAAATTTCTAACTTTAAATTTTTTGCTGAGTTTATTTTACTTAAAATGAAGTCAAATTCAAAAGAGTTTTAAAGGACTCTCAAACACACAAAAACGAGTTTTGAAGGTCTGTATTAAAAAAAAAACAACTAAAAACTGGGAGTACAGAGAGTAAGAAAGTATGAGAGGGTTCACCTTCCATTCTATGGCTTTTGTTGGTATTATGTTTAAATTCCAAGGTGTCTGAAGCATGTCAAAATCAGACTATTCTCTAGCATTCTGGAGGCTGTCAAACACCAAGGAGTATTTAGATGTCTCACTCTGTAACTTTTGAATATGCTATTTGTGGCACAGTGAAAAATAAAGCCAACTGATAGGAAAAGTGAAAGAAAATACCATAATGAAATCAGAAAAGTAGCTTGAAGGAAATATTATTCTAATTTCCCATATGCGCCAGTACATATATGTCAATAGCTAATTTAAAACTAAAAACTATTTTTTGGTCTCCAAAATTTCTAATTATCAAATTCTAATTAACCAAATACATTATAACTGTGTGTATGTGTTACATAACTGCTTAAAAATGTCAACTCTCAAATAAAAAGAAAAATAAAAGATGAAGTGATTTTCCAAGGCAAGAGAATTTCATTGTTTCACTGTAATGTTTTTATTTTCTAATCAAAAACAACATGTATGTTGTCTTTTAAAATTTAATTGTTAAGAAATGAAAAAAGAGGCAGAACTTGCCAACTCAAGTTGTGACTAGTGTTTTTTTTTTTCTGTACAGAGCTGTTACTTTCTCTTAGTCCTAATTCTCTTTCAAAAGACCAAGTTCTGTCACAGCAATCTCTGGGCGAAGCAGAACAGCCATGTTTGGATTAACTTTCCAAACAACTTAAAGTACGAAGCTGAAATTTTATGATAATATTCTATCTAGAAAGATGTTAAATTTCATTTTTTAATTACTGAAGAGAAAGGAACAGTTTTCTGTTGGCCTCATTTTATTTTTAATTTTTCACCCAAATTTTAATTTCTCTGAATCACCAAGTTCATACATTTCCTGGATCTTTGAAGTTGTATTAAACTTAGTATTTTTCAACACAAATTTAAAATTGGGGCCAAGGATTTAGCTCAATGGCACTATGCAAGCACAAGGTCCTGAGCATGATCCTGGGTACCAAAAAAATAAAAACAAAACAAAACAAACAAACAAACAAAATATTGGAGATGGGCATGGTGTTGAGCACTTAAAGCCCAGCATTTGGGAGGCTGAGGCAAGAAGACTGCCAAGTTCAAGGCCAATCTGAGATACTTAAAAGGGTTCAAGACCCTGAGTCAAAATAAAAAGGAGGGGATTAAGTAACTAAAAAAAAAAAAAAATCTAAATTTTTATTTTACACACCATATGACAAAAGACTCTCATAAATAAGACTGCAATTTCAGTCTTCAATCTCATTTACAAAACTCTTTCAAAATAGATCAGAAAAAAACAGTAGTAAACAAAAATCTTCAGTCAAGATTTTTCCAAGTTTCCTATTGTAGAAAAAATATATAAACATTATAATGTCAGATTTTTAATAAGTATGTTTTGACTACTAAACAAACTGAAACAAACCCTGCCAACATTCTATAATCAGCAGTGCTAAACACTCAACAGTTTGCCAGGCAAACTGAAAAAACTAACCAAAACAAGGAAATAATAATTCAGACATGACACTAAAAATAAATCTCCTGTTTGTATCAAATGTCTATTAAATGTGAAAATTGTGTCCAAAGGGGGTAAAAAAATGACTATTTTTAGAGTTACCACTCTTAAATTATTTTCTTAGAAGTGTACTTTACAGGTGAATAAATAGTAAAGCTTCTAAGACTAAAATTTTAGTAGAGAATTAATAATTACTTTACTAAAAGCATTTTGATTGTTGCTTTTCCTCACTTATTAAAAAACAACAGAATTCAGAACACCCTGTTGAAAAAATTGTAGACAACTAAAAGAATCGTTTGTGTACATCAGATTAATCAATAAGGCAGTATTGTATATGACAAGAATAAAAGCCTTTAAACTGAATTTCTCAATTCAAGGTGATATTTTAACAAACGTCTGTATAACTATTGTTAGTGCAGGCCAGCTTCTTTATGATGCCGCATTATGTGCTGGTTCTTTTCTGAAGGTCTTCGGAATCCTTTCTTGCAGTAGTCACACCGGTGAGGATAGTCTTTTGTATGAATGGAAATAACATGTCGTTTAAAGCCTGAGGCATCTGTGGTGCTATATTCACAGTACTCACAGTGATACACTTTCCGGCCACTGTGTGTCTTCATATGCTTTTTAAACTCGTTCTGTTGTCTAAATCCCTTTCTGCATCTCTTGCACCTAAATGAAAGATCTTTTGTGTGAATTGAGAGAATATGGCGACTTAGTACAAATGGATCTGCAATCTTAAAGTCACAGTGTCTACACTGGTGCATTTTTTTACCCTTATGGGAAGCCATATGTTTCTTGAGTTCAGAAGGCCTGTGAAAGCCTTTGTAACACATGTCACACTTATGTGGATAGTCTTTTGTGTGAACTGAAATTATATGTCGCTTCAAATCACTTGAGTTCGAACTCTTGTGGTCACAATGCAAACACTGGTGTGTTTTGCTTTCTTGGTGGGTAAGAGTATGTTGCTGTACCTCTTTGGCATCTGAGAAAGTCAGAAGACAAATGTCACATTTGAATGATACCTCTCTACTATGCTTAGTTTTTACATGTGTTTTCAAGTTAGAAGAGTCTGCAGATCTATATTCACAATATTGACATTGGTGTGGCTTCTCGCCAGTATGAATTCGCATATGCTTTTTAAGCTCTGATGGATGACGAAAACCTTTACCACATTCTACACAAATATGAGGAAAGTTCTTGCTGTGGACTGCAAAAAGGTGACGATTCAATAACCCTTGTTCTGCTGTCTCATAGTCACAAAATTTGCATTTGTGCATTTTGTTGGCTCCTTTTTCCTTGTGCACCATTTTGTGAGTGAACAAAGCTCCAGAATGAGAGAAATGCTTCCCACACTCATCACATTCAATGGCCTTCTCTACCCTGCTTGTCAGCTTATGGCTCTCTAGATGATTATGTAAGCTTATCTTTTTGTTGGAAGTGTAATCACAGTCAGTACAACAGTATTTCTTCTTCATAAGGTGTTCAGGATGGTTTTTCATGTGTCTTTTCAAAAAACCTCTTGATTTAAACTTTTTCCCACAGATCATACAAGGATATACAGTCAAAGGATGCCCATCAGGACCAATAATTATTGCTGAAAACAGACAAGAAAAGAGCATGAGTGCTGTTTCAAAGATTTAATTTTTAAAAAAACATTATTGGGCAATCACACTTATATTTTTAATATTCATATTTCCACTTTTTGATGTAAGATTTGTAATCTAGTAAGAAAATGAATCTGGTTCAATATGACTACTCTAATCTGTCTACAATTACAATAAAAAATAAAGTAATGATGATTCTACATGTACTTAGGAGTCTAGAAAATCAATTATAAATGGTCAACATTTCGAATTTATTATTAAAACCATACTTAATTTTTTAAATTTTTATTTACTTATTTTTTTGGGGGGGTTGAGGCAGGGTCTCACTATGTAGTGGAGACTGACCTGGAACTCACAGCAATCCTCCTGCCTCAGCCTCCGGAGTGCTGGGATTACAGGCATACACCACCACGCCCAGCTAAAACCATATTTAGATTAACTCATAACTCTATACTAACTCATAACTATAAAAATTTTATCATGAAAATCAATATAGAAAACAAGACAACTAGACTATATGAAGTATATTAATTAAAGTTAATAAATAGGAAAGCCACTAGATTATCTGAAATATATTCATTAAAGTTAATTAATAGGAAAGCCATTAATTGTCTAGTTGTGTTAGTGTAAAACATATAATTTATAGAGGAACAAGAAAGTATTTTACTTGGTCATAGAATGTATTTCTTTATTGTTTAATAAAACAATGTATAAATACTGAATAGTTTCTTTGGTGTGAAAACCTATAATAGTACATAAGATCCTAATGAGATGATTGAAATAGGAATAAAAGGGCTAAAATAGGAAGAAAAGGGCTAAAGGTGTAGGGAAAATGGGAACGGTAGGGGAAAGGTAATAAGAGAAAAGAAAAAATATGACAAATGAAAAAATGGAAATAAAGTGTTCTTAAATGGGGAGGTGAGGAGGGGGTGAAGGGAGAGAAAGACAAGGGGAAAAAAAATGAGAACCAAGACCTGTCATGTAGAGGTACAAGATCTCAATAATGAAAGTAACTGTACTGTATGCCAAAAATGTACCAATAAAATCAATAAATGAAAAAAAAAAAAACAGGGTCAGGGATTTAGCTCAGTGGCACTGTGCCTGCCTTTGCAAGTGTGAGGTCCTCAATTTGATACATGGTACAAGAAGGAAGGGAGGGAGGGAAAGAGGGAAGGAAGGAAAGGAAAGAAAAAAGAATGAAAGGAAAGAAAATGAAAGAAAAAAGGAAAGTAAGTGAAAGAAAAGAGAAAAAGAGAAAGGAAGGAAGGAAGACAGGAAAGGACGGGGATTTGACTCAGTGGTTCTGCTGCGTGGCTTGCAAGTACAAGCACCCGAGTTTAGTCCCTGGTACCCACCCCCCAAAAAAAAGAAAAAGAAAAAAAGTAAATTAATAGCTGGTTCTGATGGCACATGAATATAAATCCAGCATTCTTAGAGGTCAAGGAAGGAAGTTCACCAGCTTGAAGCTGTCCTGGACAATTCAGTGACTTTAGGGAGAACCTGTCTAAAACAATAAAGCAAACAAACAAACAAGGCTGGAGAATATAGCTCAGTGTGAAGGCCTGAAGTTCAATTAAATTAATAAAACTAAACTGAAGTCAACTTAAACATTTGAGGATTTATTTTATTCTCATGAAAATCACCTGAGATTTTAATTCTTTTTTGTAATGTATCAGTCTGCAATCTTTCTTTTTTATCCAGGGAAATCATGAATATCACTGAATTATAAAAATTATTATTTTTCAGGCCCAGATTTTCAGGATACTGAGCCTGTCTTGCAAGCACAAGGTCTTGAGTTCAATACCCAGTACCAAAAAAGAAAAAATTACTATTTTCAAATTCAATACACAAAAGCTACATGTAGCCTAGCAGTTAAAATGCTACCACTGTGAATATGGACGAGTGTGTCTAGTCTCTGAGCCTTCGAGTGTGTCTAGTCTCTGAGACTTCAAAGAACACTCTGTGCCATGGAACTCATGTGCCCTTACCTGTTTGGTACTGTCTGGAATCAGGTCGCCTCGTTTTCTTTGGTTTTTGCTTAGCCAGCCTGCTAAGGCCAGCAGATTCATCTCTGTGCAAGAGGGCACTTGCAGGGCTATTCCGGTTTTCAATTCCATCAGAATTATTACCTAACAATGTGCATTAAAAGTATTAAACAGTATTTGTAAATTAAGAATTATTAACTGTGACAATGAGAAGTTATGACACCCACAAGTGGCAGAAATTCCACAATTTAGGTAATATGTTTTATAAGTTTGTTTATAGCAAGACTACAGGAAATTCTCATCTTCCAAATCCAGTATCATTTTGCCCTATGAACTCCTTTTTTATTTCCCCAAACTGTAAAGGCATGAGACAAATATAAATAAGATTTAAAAAACAAAACAAAAAAAAATAAAAACAGCTTTCAATTCTGAGTACTTCTTATATAATGGGTGTGAAACAAATTCCTATATTTAGAGAGAAACTATATAACTTTTTTACTTTTTTTAGATTATCATACTGATTATTTCATGTTTATGAAATCCCATGACCACACAAACCATTTTTCAACAAATCAATTAAGTTTCTATGTGACTTACCATGAGCTGCTGCCCATGCAATTGGCATGAAAGCTTTCATTTCACTCTCATCCATTTGCTGTTCATGCACAGCAGCAGCTGCTGCTGCAACAGTAGCATCCTCCTCACCTACAATCACTTCCATATAAACCTCATCAGTGATGTCAGCAACTTCTAAATATAAGTTAATAAAATCTTTCATGATTAGATTTACAGAGATTACAGAAAAAACAGAAGCAGTAAATACTTCAACGTAACCAATTTTGAAAGCAACAATATAAGCATATATTAAGAGTCAATGATGTCCTTCACTGGAAAAGAATAGTATAATCTCTACAATAATGATTTTAATTTTTTCAACTAATGGATGCATTAAAAAAGGGAATTACAGAAACATAAAATCCCACAGAAAGACCACCTACTTACTTAAATCTTCATCTTCCTGATGAGAGTCACTCATTGTCATATAAACCATCTTTTCCCTAGGTATACGAATACTGCTGTTCTGGTCAAGTACTTCAATTCCATGACCATTCTCAGGCTCACTCTCCACAATGTCTACAGTTCCACCTATGAATGAAGACACAACTCCAAGGATTTGTTTGAAATATCACATCATCTTATTTCAACAAGATGATATTTAACAGTATTTTTATACTGTTTATATTGTTTATGAAAAACATCTCAATAATTAATTTTCCCAACTAGGGAACATCCAGTTTTAAACATTAACAGTATTTAGGTTAAAGAGTTTGAAGAGGGAAACATAAAATTTTAACAGTTTCCTCTTACCTAAGTCATCCTCTCCACATTCAGCTTTAAAAATGTACACCTTGATAACTTCAGGGCAAGTGCCATCCACTTTACAAGAATCAAATTCTGACTCTGTATCCAGAGCCACACCAGTGGATCTATCACGTTCTATTTTCCCAACATTATCCACTGCAAAAGCAGGAAACACACCTTAAATGTAATAGCTGGTAAATTAATAAAAATGATATATTTTTGAAAGATTCTTATAATCATTAACTTGATTCACATAACATTATTTTACCTAGAAAAGTATTAAATATTACAAACTCATTTAAAAAAATGAAATTAAAAATATGTCACATAATTCAAATTCCTCATATCCTACAAATTTAACAAAAGTAATAAAAGGATATATTGCATCTTCACTTATCCATAGGTCAAAGCATTATTTGTTAAAGATATTCTTGAATGTCTTGGATCAGAGTATTTGCAGTAAAATCAGCAAATATTAGTTGTTGTTTTATTTCTTAAATTTTTTTAGGCAGTGCTAGGACCTCTTGCATTGTAAGTAAGCTCTCTCCCCTACTGAGCTACATTCCCTAAACACTAACCCTAATGTATTAAAAGCTTTTAAAAACATCAAAACAGATTATTAGAACACATAGTGGAAGAAAATCAATGGGCTCATGACTTAAGCACAATGAATATAAAGCAACTAAAGATTGTAATGAGAGTGAAATTTTAATTTTCTTTTCTTTGAGCCATTGGGGATGGAGCTTCAGGTACTTCATCAAGGAGCTACAACCACAGCCCTTATTATTTTGAAACAGCGTCTAACTGAGTTGCCTATGCTGGCCCTGGAACTTGAGGTTCTCCTTCCTTACTCAGTTTCCTAAAAAGCAGGGGTTTAAGGCATGTGCCATTATTTCCTGGCCTACAATCTTGTTTTTAACAGGTTTTAAAAAAACAAAACACAGATTTTGAACAGAGACACTCATAATCGTTTTTTTAAAAAAATCCAAGACCATGTATTCTTAAAAAAAAAGTCTTACATACATTAAGATAAATTTAATATTTGAAAAGCCAACAATAAAAAGCAAAATTACAGGGCCAGGCATAGTAGCATGCAGTTGCAATCCCACACTCAAGGAGTTGAAGCAGGAGAACTGCCATGAGTTCAAGGCCAACCTAGGCTACAATAGTGAGTTTAAGTCTCACATACACAGTGAGACCCTATGTCAAAAAATCAAAACAAAGCAAAAACAAAAATTACAGTGAGGAGCAGTGGCACACACAAGTAGGAGGATCATGATTTTAAAGTCAAGTTCTGGGCCAGGAGCTCTGTGAGGTATAGGCATCAAAAACAAAACTTTCAGTGATATTCAATCTCATTAGAATCAAGGACTAATATAATTAGAAAACAAGGACTGTTTTAGAGGAAGTAACCTAAAATGTTTTCTTCATATAAACATGGGATTACTTTATTTTAAGTAAAGAACCTTAATCTTCTAGACTATTACCAAAACCAGTTGGTTTTAGGCATTTGCAAACCACATTTTAATAATCTGTTTGCAAAACAAATGTCACTAGCTGATTTTAAAAAGTCACTTAAATAACAAGAAAAAATTATGTACGTTTACACCAAAGCTGAATGCAAGCATAAACTTTAGTATTAAACTGAGGATGATCTGATTTTGGTAAAATTAATTTTTTCATACATCATAAAAAATGAAGATGCTTTAAAAATCTCAAAGTGGGACTAGAGGTTTCATTTGACCCAGCCATCCCTCTTCTGGGTCTCTTTCCAAAAGAACTAAAAGAATCACACCAGAGTGATATATGCACACCCATGTTTATAGTGGCACAGTTTGTAATAGCTAAATCTTGGAAACAGCCCATCTCCCATCAGTTGGAGATTGGATATAGAAGATGTGGCTTTTCTATAAAATGGAATACTACTACTCAGCCACAAAGAATGAGAAATTAGACTCATTCATAGGACAATAGATACATATTGAGGATATACTCCTAAGTGAAATAAGTAAGCCACACATGTGTAAGTACCAAATAGTTTCTCTGCTGTGAATAAACTATAATAGCACATAAGATCCTAATGATATTGTGAAATGGGAAGAAAAGGGCTAAAGTTGTAGGGAAAATGGGAAGAGTAGGGGAAAGGTAATAAAGGAAAAAAATATGAGAAAATGAAAAAATGAAAATAAAGTGTTTGCATATGGAGAAGTAAGGAGGGGGTGAAGGGAGGGTAGGGACAACGGGAAAAAATGACAACCAAGACCTGTCATATAAAGGTACAAAATCCCAATAACGAAAGTAATTGTACTATATGCCTAAAATGTTCCAATAAACTCAATAAAAGAAAACAAATCTCAAAGTTATGATAAAACAGTTAACAAGGAAAGAGTTTGGAGACTCAAAAAGAAATAGTTTAGCAAATGATACATGATGGTATACAAAGAGGATGTCTTATCCAAGGTAAATGCAAGTAACACTTTGTTATGGGCATGTCTAATCCATGCACCACACAGTTCTAAATAGGTGATAATTGAAAATTTTAATATTATTATGATTTTTATTTTCTAAGAGAAGAACTAAATTTTCTACCTCTCCATTTAAATGGGATGTATTATATTCATCTTGAAGAATACATATTACCGACTAATACATACATATTTAGTGCTTGACTAAGTAACAGTGGCCTCCATATAAGGAAGGGTACAAAACAGTACTAATTCTACCCTTGACATCACCAGTCAGTAGAACTCAAACCTGTATGAATCATATCATATGCACTCATGTAACTTAACAGGCAATATGCAGCAATTACTGAAAACTCAGCGGTTCTATTTTCCTATGCATGTGGGGCTTTGAAGACAGATATGTATCACTATTGAATGAACATGTACATTCTTTCATTTAATTATTAAATGGCTTACTTGGATATTTCAAAGTAACTTAGTAAATTCTAAAGTTCTCTAGAACCAACAGTTTAGAAAGTACAAGTGTATTTTTATAAAATAATTTTTCTTAGATAAACAAAATGAAAAATATGCAAAAAGGAAGTTTTTGTTTGCTTTTTTTTTTTGAGAAAGGGTCTTGCTATGTAGTGCAGGCTAGCCTTGAACTCATTGTGTAGCTCAGGCTGGCCTTGAACTTGCGGACTCTTTCTGTCTCAGCTTCCCAAGTACTGGGATTACAGATGTACAATCACACTCAGAAAGTTCTGTAACTTAAATATCTTAACTCTTACATATTTTATAAGTTGTTCAAGACAATTCCTCTTTACTCAGTGAAGTCCAGGCAAGCCAAATGGTTGGATACCTATTTAAGGCTCTATAATGTTTCCCAAATGTCTCAGACATAGGCTTTTGAAAGGATGGATTAATTTGAAAGGATGAATTATCCATTGATTAGTTTAGAGGCAGGGCCTTATGGAGGGAATCAATCAATGGTATGTACTGGGAAGGATGTATCTTTTTTCTGGCTTTGTCCCTGTCACTCTCATGAGGTTAGCAGCTTTTACCTGACATGTGATTTCTATCTCAATGGAAGCCAACCATAAACTGAAACTTCTGAACCATCTGAGTCAAAATAAATTTTTCAGTTGTAAACATCAGAAATTTTGTCCCAAAGACAAAAAAGTGACTATTAATTTATGAAAAGAATATGAAGGGAGAAATGAAAAGGAATATGAAAAAAATGAAAAAATATATAATCTTCAATTTTGATATAAATTAAAGCACAAGTGGAAAGTGTACCAAGTGCTAAGCACAAGACATCATAGGTACCTTGAAGATATGAAGGGTAGCAAGCTAAAGGTTTCTTAGTGTGCTAAAACTGGCTTTTAGACACAATTTGATTAATTTAAAGACATTCTCCACTGAGGATCCTTATGTGATGTTTGAAACTTGTGTGCTATTAATTAAACTGCACATAGTAAGATAATGTTGGTGTATTTGCCACAAGACAGTAGTCTAGGATTTTTATCATGTTCAATAAGAGGCAAATGAAATATTCATGAGATATCTCACCAGCAAATGAGATATTCACAGACTAGGGTACCAGAGAACCTGGAAATCAGAGAATCACCTAAGAACAGTAACTGACATAACAACAAGAGGCCACTGGGAAAGTAAAGGCCAGGCTACAGTGACACAGAGAATAAGACTGTAAGACAGCATGACGTTAGGGGGTTGTAGGAGCACCAGCCAGTAGGTGAATGATGCAGGCAAAGAGCTGGAGAGGCTTTATTGGTCACAAGGTGTGGTGAGGGGCACTAATCTGTAATCTTTACAGAGTGTGGACTCAGAGGCTGGAATTAGTGTTATGGAGAAGAGTGGCAATCAAGAAAGCCCTTTTAGGAATCAGTGAAAGAGTACTGGACTAAACATATTGCACTGCTGCCCCTTCCAACTCAACTGAAGTGTCAGGTCACAAGACAGAGGCAAAAATTCTCAGCTCACCACTGTAGGTATGAAAATGAAACTAAACAAAGAGCTCTGGGTTTTCCCCACACCCTTTCACTAGCAGATCAGAGAACAAAACATGGGGAAGGGAGCCAGGTTCTTTAAGTTGCAGGGTAAGCTCTATAAGACTATGAGGAATGCAGAAGTGCAGGAAGAAGCCAGAGGTACAATAAATCCAAACACCCCTAGAAGGGAAAGCTTCATCTGTAAACTCAACACAAGTAACAACAGAAACATAACAAAACAAAGCCACAAAATGCCTTCAGAAATTAACTTCCAAAAAATGTCTTTTAATGTCTTAGGCCTGATACAAAGGAAATTAAAAAAACCAAATGGTTAAAATGTTTGAATGAATAAAAGTAACAAGCAGATCCATAAGATATTCAGGAAAACTCAAAGGATATAAATTAATAGTGTAAAAGGTAAATGATAAAATGATCAGAGATGAAAAAGAAAAACAAGAAACTTGGAACTAAAGCAAGATAAGATGGCTGGAAATAAAAATTACCTAGGGATCTTAAAATTCAGTGTATAAACAATTTTATTCAAAGTATGGACAGCAGAAATGATGAATGTAAGTAAGGTGTATCAGAACTGAACAGTTAAATTTGAAGCATCATATTGTTTAAAAACAGGAGGCCACAGAAATTGGATAGACAGATGCTAGATGACAGAAAAAAAATAAGAATTTCAGTAGAAAGAAAAGAGTACAAAATAGCATAAGACATGAAAATTTATTAATGAAACTCATAGCGGAAAATTTTCCAAGTCCTGGGAAAAAAAATCCAACTTCCAGACAAATTAGAACCTGATGTTGCTAAGATCAGGAAAAAAAACTTTTCTCTATGTACCAGTAAAATCCCAGAGATCCAATACATGGGAAGAATTCTAAAAAGAAAAGCTTCAAATATTTTATAAAGAAAAGCTATACCATAAATTTAACAAGTAAAGTCCCACAGATCTAATACATGGGAAGAATTCTAAAAAAGAAAAGCATCAAATATTTTATAAAGAAAAGCTATAACATAAATCTAATCTAAGACTTCTTGTTTCTTAGTTCATTGAAAAGAAAATCGTGTGCAGTATCTATTTCTTCTAAGATAGATTTTTTTATCATTCTTATACTACTTTGAAAATGATGGCATATTAGCTATTATTTTATTGTGAAATATTTATTTTTTCATTAAAATATCATGGTAAATAGTTAAGCAAAAGGAAAAAGTACAGGAACTGACAACAACAAATACAACAGTATTCAGTCAATACCTTTTGGTAATTTTTTTTTTTTTTTGAGACAGGGTCTCACTATGTAGTTGAGACAAGCTGGAACTCAGTATGTTGCCCAGGGTGGTCTCAAACTCACAGCAATCCTCCTAGATCAGATTCCCGAATACTGGGATTACAGGCATGTGCCACAACACCCAGCCTCAAAGGAGTAGTCTTAAGCCTTCAATCAAAAGACACACTGGCATATTGGATCAAAAAAACTCAACTACATGTTGCATCCATAAAGCACATTAAATTAAAGTCAAAAGATGGAAAACAATATTCTATGCAATGGGAGCCTGAAAAGAAGTAGGAGTAGCAAGTGGTATCATATTTTCAGACAAAAAAGACTCCCATGCCAAAACTGACCAAAAAGAGACAAAGAAGGTCACTATGTAGAAAGTATGAAAAATTCACAGAAAAAAGTAACAACCACAAATGTTTATGTTCACTGAATGCACACCCAACTTCACAAAGACCTAACAGATAAGGTAAACTTCCACACATTCACAGTTCACTTCAATATTCTACTATTGCAAATAGATCAATCATATTCTACCCAAATTTAACAAAGAAACATCACAGTTACACCACACAAACAAATGGACTTAACAGATTATCTAGTGTTCAAATGAACAGAATACATGTTTTTTTTAGCAACACACCAATATTATCCAAAGAAGACCACATCAGCCCATAAAGTAGCTTAAATGTCAAGAAAATGAAAATCTCATGAATATTTTTAAACTGCACCACAACTAACCTAAAAATTGACAGCAAAATCAGAAAGTGCACAGGCAGAGATCAAATTATATATTCTTGATCAATTAATGGGTCACAGAAGAAACCAAGGAGAAATTAGAAGGTCTTATACTCAACAGATGATGACAGTAAGACATACCTGAAACTATGGAACAAATGAAAGCATCTCTAAGAGAGAAGTTTATACTGGAAAATACTACATTTGAAAAATTGAGCAATCATAAATGCCCTAATGATGTACCTAGAAAAACATCTGCATTTTAAATCCAAAAGCTGAGCAAAGAAGGATATTATAAAGATCGGAAGGGAAATCAATGAACTGGAGACTAAAAATACATAAAAGGATCAATGAGGCTAAGTTGGCTCTTTGAAAGAATAAAAGAAACCTTGAGCCAACCTTATGAAAAGATAGGAAAACAAAACAAAAACACTAACAGTACAATTACAAATGAAAAAAAAAAAGAAATGGACATCTCTCAATTACACAAAATTTTATAAAATTTTATTTTAAAAGCTTTTATTACCACAAAATGGGCAAATTTCCAGACATTTAAATTAAGGAAATATAGAAACAGTAACAGGGAATAAGGTAATTAAAAAAAAAAAAAAAAACTACCAAGAGAGGCTCAGGATCTAATGGATTCAATGCTTAATTTTACCAGAACTTGAGGGAAGAAACATCACCAAAGTCATTACTTGAAGTAAGTATACTGTCCTGATACCAAAGCTGGATAAAGACTTAAAAAGAGAGAAAGCCAAATGCATTTACCTAATGAGCATAGATGTAAAAATCTTCAAAACGATACTTGCAATGAGAATACAACAAACTGTTAAAAAGATCATAATATGACCAAGTCGTTTATCATCTAAGGATGATGAATGCAATACATCATATAAGCAGAAGGACTTGTACACATCAACATGATCATCATAATAGATGGAGAAATGTATGACAAAATCCAATATCCACTCAAAAAATTTTTTTAAAAACTCTCAAAAAAAGTAAAGAAAGACTTTAAGCTGATAAAAGCACTTATAACAAACCTAGTATTACCATTGTACCAAAAAGGAGAAAACTAGAAGCATTCCCTCTATCAGGAACAAGACAAATATATGCAGTCTCACCACTTCTGTTCAAAAAGGCAGAGTGAAAATTCAAAAGAAAGGAATTCAAGTAGGAAAGGAAAAAGTCAAATTATCCTTAGTTACTGATGACATGATTCTGTATGTAATATGATCCAAAGAACTCCATTAGAAAATTCTCAGAATAAATGCAGCAAAGTCACACAATAAAAAATTAGCACAGAAGAATCCTTTACACCAGGAAGAAATAATACTAGCAAACAAGTCATTAAACCCATTCACAACAGCTTAAATAAAAAATACCTAGGCGTCAAATAAGGAAGAAGAAGACATGTATATTATAAGGAAAAGTATATCATTCTGAAAAAAGAGACTGAAGAGGACATTAGGAAATGAAAATACATTGGTTGGGCAGAATTAATACCATCAAAATGGACATATTATATAAAATGATATACAAATTTAATGCAATTCCAATCAAAATGCCATCAGCTTTTTTCACATTACTATAAATAACAGTTTTAAACTTGTATGGAACCAGAAGAGACCCAGAATAATCAAAGCGATCCTGAGCAACCAGAGATATGGACGAAGCATCACAATCCCAGACTGCCAGTTTTATTAAAAGGCTAAGTAGTAAAAGCAGAATGGCATGGCAGAAAACGACATGTACACTAATGGAAATAGGATGCAGAAACAATCTCAAGTCCCTTCATCCCACTTGACTTCTGCCAGTAATACACACTACAGAAAAGACAACCTCTTACTGAAATGACACTGAGAAAACCTAACCACAAAGATTAAATCTTAATCAATTCTCACCTTTTATTTAATTCAAATAAAAATGGATCAAAGATTTAGATAGAAAAATAGAAACACTGAGTCTGTTGGAATAAAAATTGGTAAAGTTCTTGTGGCATAGGCAAAGACAAGTTAAAAACTTTGTGATCTTAATGTCCAACTGCACAAGAAAATAACACCAACTATTAATAACATGTGACTGTATCAAGTAAAAAAGGTTTCTACCCAGCACAAGGATACAAGAGTAGAGACAATATATAGAATAAGAAAAAATTTTGTCAGCTACTCTTCATACAGAAGAGGTCCAATACTTACAATATAGAAATAACAAGGAAACCCCCAAAACAAGTAACCCCCCATTTTAATGTCCAGTTACTATTGCTGAAAATCTGTATTTCTAAAACTGACATTAAACTTTAAAACAGATAAAAGGATTCTTGCATAAAACTGAGTCATTGTAACTATCATTTCTGATTTTTCTTTTTTTTTTTTTCCTTCTTTGAGACAGGATTTCATTATGTAGTCAAAGCTATCCTCAAACTTCTCCTATTTACATCTAAGTTCTCGGATTATAAACAGCACATTATAAAACTATCCTTTAAAAAATGTAGTAATGAGCTAGACTTTAGATTTTAAAAATTCTAAAATGCAGAGGTGTTATGTTTCTGGAAATGAAGACTACATCTAATAATTACGTGTTGTGTGACAGTTTACTTATTTAGTATTTCTAAATCTTTTATGTCATTTTTTTTACATAGAAATAAAAGTAATGAGATTTCTCTGAAGTCAATGAGCACTAAGGGGAACAGAGTATTTGTTTTTAGAATTATTTTTTTAATTTACTTATTTTAGATTGGGTTTCATTAAGTTACTGAGTTGCCTAGGCTGGCTGACATTCTCAGTTCTCCTGCCTCATCCTCCCAAGTAGCTAAGAACACAAGTATGTGGCCTCTCCTCCTTTCATTTACTTCTTTCTCCTCATCCCCAACCCCATTTTTCCCCTTTCCTCCCAGAATGTCTTATACTCATAACTCTCCTGCCTTATTGTCCAAGTTCGGGGATTGCAGACCCAAGCATCATTTTTAACTAGCCAAGACACTTAAAATCAGATTGTTAAAAGTTTAAAATCACCAATCCCAGAAACATAACTGTCTATATAACTTCTCTCCCTTGAAGTTTTTCACCAAACATCACTGTATCAGTCACTTTCATCTCCCCTCTCTTTAATAACACAGTCGTGTTCCTTTCCTACCAAGAAAGAAAAAGAAATAAAAACCCAGAAGCAAGTAACTATAATATTTCACCACAACCATTATTCAAAAAGATCAAATACATTAATTACTTTATTTTCTACGTTTTTGCTTCAGTTTTTTTTTTTTTTCTTTTTAATACAGGGTCTCACTACATAGTCCCCACTGGCCTCAAACTCAAGGGATACTCATGCCTCCGACTCCACAGTGCTGACGTTACAGGCATGTACAGGCATGCCCTGCTTCAACTTTGCGTGAAAAAGACTACTTTTTATGGAGACAACATGTCTTATTGAGAAAGGCATTTAAAACATGAATTTAAAATGTGCTCAAAGAGCACTACTGATAGAAATTAAAATTATAACATTAATCAGACATCATTAATTTATAGATATATACAGGTAAAGTAAAAAGAAAAAATATTAACCTGTTTTAAAAAGGAGAAAAAGAAAAAGAAAAAATAGAATTAAGACATTTCTAGATAATCAAATGACAGAAATAAACTCTGCAATAGTGGTCTGACATAGATCAATGGAGTCTGACAGTACAAAATAAATTCATGCATTTATGGACACATAACTTTTCACAAGAATCTGAATATAATCCAGTGGGGCAACAAATTATTTCCTCACCAAATAATGCCAAGATCAAGATCACTCATAACAAAATCTTTGACTGTATTTGATTTATTGTTACCAGCATCTGACCCACTGCTTTACTCTCTTAAATTCATGTTTGTATATACAATCCTTTTTTGAAGTAAAGTAAATCAAAAAGTAGATCAACATGACTATATAAGAATGATTTAAATTTTTTAAAGAGAATGAGCCACAATCAAGTTTTGATAAGGAGGTAATACGCTTAGTACATCTTTCATGATTCCATAAACTTTCATTTTTCCCTTTATTTTCATTTCTCATTCCTTTTGCAGAAATTACTCTGTACTGTTTTTCCTAACTATGTAGCTTATCCAGTTTCTAAACTGAAACAAAATGAAAGTAAATTTATGAAATTCACTTTAATTTTACAGAAGCATAACTCAAAATTTCACCCTTACATTAAGAAAAACACACTTTAAAAAATGTGCCACTTTCTCAATAATCAAGACTTACAGGAAATCATAAGATAGTCCTCACAGCTGTTTTTGTCATCTTGCTGGTGAACAGAAATCCTACTGGCATCAACGATTGGTTCAGAGGCACAATCTGTTACCAATACTTCTTCTGAAACTGTATCATTCCTTAAAGGATCAGTTACAACTTCTGTTTCTACAACACTAGCATGGGCCACATATTCAGTATGTCCAATTGGTATAGATTCACTTGTCAAAACATGTTCTGGAACAGACATTGAGGTTGAAGTAATGCCAGAACCTAAAACATCATCTGGAACTGTGCAATGTGCTAAAGAAATCTCTTCAGTTACATCATCAGAATCAAACACTTGCTCAGGAATGATGACATTTTCAGATACATCTGTTTCCTCCAAGGTATCTGGGCACTGCACATCCTCTATAACAACATCTTCCATAACATCCTGAATTACAACTGAGTCTGGGTCATCAGGAATAAAGTTATGCACAGTTATGTTTGAATTAGAAACAAAAACAGCTTCTTGAACTTCTACTACAATTCGGTCACCATCCATATGTGTCCCATCAGCACCTTGAAAAATGAAAATTAAAATGATAATTTTTAGGTGAGTACACACAATATTCTCGAATTTGTACAAATGTTAATTAATCTGTACCAAACACACACACTACATTCTTAATGTTCATCAAACAATAAGACAGGTTAAAGAAATAAAGACTCTTTTTACTTCACTAAAGTAAAAAATTACATAACTTTTTAAGTCAACTAAAAGTGGGGAGGGGAATACAAAAACAAAAATCATGGGGCAATAACAGAAAAATACTAAAAAAATATATTCTGACTATAAACATAAAAAAATTCCCTCACCACTAAATTCTTGAGTGATGACTGTGCAAAATAAGCAAATACTACCACAAAACAAATATACCACTTTCTTATGTTTCATTTTTTTACTGCTTCACTTTTTTTGCCCTTCTGTGCCATCTCCCTTCTAATCATGTCAGTTTTCTTCTTTACATCACTCAATATATATGTTTCTTCTCTAAAATATTTCTATTTTGTGTGCAATATCCCACCAATATCTTCTATCTATGATGCTGGCAATGACTAAAGTCACTCTTTGAATCTAAGATAAAACAATCAGGGCAATAATGAAAAGGAGGACAGGTAGTCAAAGTTTAATAAGGAAAGGCACAGGGTGCAAAGCTAACTGGTTGAATAGGCAAAATGAATAAAAATGTTAACTGCTTTTGGTTGGTGCAAAGTAGGATTTCACCGTATTACTGTGCCTCTATCTATCTCTTCCTCCCACTTCCCTACACTCCAACTCTTAAGAACATAAAATGTTACAGCATGCCATCATAAAGTTAAAGGAAAGCAGAAATGTGAAACAGTGACAGTTTTCACAGAACAGTGTTCAGTAAATATTACTCTGAATGAATGTTACATGTGGAAACAATTCATGTACATTTACTATAATGTAAGATAAAGTACCCATAATGTAAAAAATAAGAGGCATGGAAAGACTGAGTTGAGAAAAAAGTAAAAATAGAGTTAGCATTACAAATTATCCAGCTGATTACTGTGTCTGGTGCTAATTCATCAGGCTGAGTCCAAGCAAGTTCCCAAAAAACTGTGTCAGTGGTTAGACCTCAAATAAACAAAAAGCTTCTTCCAACAAAAATGATTAACGTAGGCCAAATTATATTAAAAGCTGTAGAAAGTTAAAAACTAAACAATACATACATGAATTAAATGATATAATAAGGAATGCCTGTTTCTATTTTAATAAAATTTCTACAAAATGTTTTATACTGTCATCAATGTTCTTAATTCAAATGAAGCAACAAATTGATGTAATCGCCATTACCCAAACCTAATATTTGAAAATATTCAGTTAAAATAGTCAGAAAGCAATCCTGTACACTTAAGTTATATAACCTTAGGAAAGAAATGTAACCCCTAAAAATAAGGACAGTAGTATCCGCTGCACACCTCATTCCACTGCGGTGATGGTCAAATGCAAAGTATCCTGAAAATCTATGGGAAGTTTCATGCTTATTATGCATATAAAAATATAGCACCTGGCAGAGTAGGTGATTTGTCAAAGGTACATACTATGTTAACCACCTGTCTAAAATGTATAGTCCTTCAAAATCTAACACTTGCCCCCGACTGTGGCAAAACTAAGTTAATACCTGTTGAAATATTGTCCAAACATTTTTTTCTTTTAGCCATATTAAATCATTCTTTCCTCACCTACCATTCTCCGTCATTCAGACTAGTTTCAAATTTACTAAATTATCATAATTGTCCTGCCTCTCACATGCTAAGCTAAAAGGCATGTACCACCATGCCATCTTCTGTATATTTAAGAAAGAATTTTAATTTTGCTTTTCCAATTATCAAACAAATTAGAAAAGGTGAATCAAAAGAATATGCAAAATGGCTTAAGAAATATAATCACAGGGAATCCAAGAGTATATTAAAAATCCTGTAAATTTCTTGATAGCTATTATTATAAATGCAGGTCTCAGTTAAAATCAAAGGGTGCCTGAACTATAGAATGGGCAACAGAAAACAGAATGACATACTTTAAGGAAAAAAACAAACAATGAAGAAAACAGTTTGTATTACAGGTTAAGATAATGAAGCCATTTAGCAGGCTGCTGAAATGAACAAAGGCAGAATGATGAAACTTTCCTGATACCCCTTTCCAATCACACTATCCTTTGAAAAGATATCTACAATAAAATCACCAATTCCTTTTTAACAAACAACCCCCCCAAGATATAATATAATCACTAGATTCTGTAAATGTACTAAAATACAATTCATATGCAATCAATTTTGCCAGTGTGAGAATAAACCCAATATAATCAGAGGAACCTGAAAGCAGAAACCATTCTATACTGGAGATCTAAAAGATGAAAAAGGTGAAGTTGGACTTAAACATAGGAAGAACTTGATTCACTTTTTGCTGAAAAGATCCACATAAAAAGGAACAAGGAAGACAAAAGCTAGCTTCTCAGAAGACAGCAACTACAAGAAAATGCAGTCAGCTAACAACCTTAATGAATTTAAAATCAGAATCATTCTCATCATTCCAGGTACAAACAAAAACTGTACTGACACCTTGATTTTAGACCCATGAAACCCAAAGGAGATAATCCAACCATATGGGAATAAAGTCTCGCCTATGAAAATTGAGAATTAATTTTGTTGTTTTAAATTGCTATTTTTTGTGTGTGATAACCTTATGCAGTAATAAAAACTAATACAAATTTAGGTACTTGAGAGTAGCGTTACTATATAACTAAACTATGAAATGTTTTATAGATGTGTGGTGGGAAAAACTTAGACAGCTTTAGACCACAAGAAAACCATATATTCCCTTCAACAAAACAATCCTAGATTCCCCTAAAGATAATTAGAAGAAATATGTATGCTAAGAAGTCTGATAATAAGAATCAAGAAAGAAAAAAACATCAAAACAATCTTAAATGTACACAAATGTATATTACCACGAACAGACTGTTAGTAGAAATTCAAATTTTAGTAATACTGCTAATAATCCTCAAAAGGAAGAGATAACTATCAAACTGAAAATTTGTCAAATAAGATGCAGACCATTCACAAAACAGACTTCAGCAAGGTGTTGGGAGAAGTGGTCTTTTTATTTTCTTGCTGGTTATAGTTAAATTAAAAAAAAAAGAAGATAAATCATAGTCCGTTAAACAAAAGATAGCTGAAATTTGACAATCTGGACAATTACAGGAATGACACAAGGTGTAGAATTTCAAGTTAAATTTGCTTTTAGAAAGAATTTCTATAGAAACACAATTATGCTACTGTGTATTCTCTGAAACTTTAGGAAGATCAAAGAGATTCAGTTTCTGATGCAAGTAAAGAAGTTTATAGATACATTAAACAAGATGCTTCTGAGAAAGTTAAGGTATTGTCCAATCTCAATCATCTTCAGTAGAAATAAAAAGAGGCCAGACAGCAGATATAACAATTTCCAATATGAAACTATACTACACAGCCGCAGTAATACGAATAGCATGGTACTGGCAAAGAAGCAGACTGCAAGACACAAAAACAATTCCAGATGCACTCAGCTACATCATTTTTGACAAAGGAGCTGCCAGCCCCCACTGGAGGAAAGATAACCTCTTTAATAAATGGTGTTGGAAAAACTGGATCTCAACCTGCAAAAGTTTAAAACTAGAACCTTATCTGTCATCGTTCATTAAATTAAAATCCAAGTGGATTAAAAATCTAAACATAAAAACAAAAACACTAAACTTTCTAGAAGATAAGTTAGGCCGAACTCTGGAAGAAATTGGCATAGGAAAAGACTTTATGAACAAATCCTCAGTAGCACAGGAACTAGTAGAAAGAATCAACTCGGATTTCATCTTATTCAAAAGCTTCTGCACTGCAAAAGGAACCATCAACAGAACTAAGAGACAACCTACAATGTGGGAAAAACTTTTTACCAACTGCTCCTCAGACAAAGGATTATTATCTAAAATATATAGAGAACTCAAAACAACCAGCCCCTCCCCAAATATAAAGACCGAATTCTAAAATGGGCATCTGAAATGAAGACATTCTCCAGACAAAGAAATAAAAGCAGCAAGTAAATATATGAAAAAAATGCTCCACATCACTGGTCATTTCAGAGATGCAGATGAAAACAACACTGAGATTTCAACTCACACCACAAAGAATGGCTGCTATCAAGAAATCACACAATAACAAATGTTGGCGCAGTTGTGGGGAGAAAGGAACCCTTCTCCATTGTTGGTGGGAGTGCAGACTGGTGCAAACACTATGCAAGTCAATATGGAGATACCTCAAAGAACTAGGATTAGAGGTTCCATTTGACCCAACCATCCCTCTGTTGGGTATCTTTCCAAAAGAAGTGAAAGAATCATACCACAGTGATATATGCACACCCATCTTTACAGTGGCACAGTTTGTAATAGCTAAAAGTTGGAAACAGCCCATCTGCCTATCAATTGGAAACTGGATAAAGATGTGGTTTTTCTATAAAATGGAATAGTACTCAGACATAAAGAATGAGAAAGTAGATTCATTCATAGTTAAATGGGTACATTTTGAGGATATACTTCTAAGTGAAATAAATAAGGCACACATATGCAAATACCTAATAGTTTCTCTGGTGTGAAAAACTAAAATAGTACTGAAGATCCTAATGGGACAATTAGCAAATAGGAAGAAAAGGACCAAAGGTGTGGGACAGTGAGAAGGATAGGGAACCGGGAATAAGGGAAAAGGAAAAAAAATATGAGAAAAGGTAAAAATGGAATTAAAGTGTTTGAAGGGGGGAAGGGCGGGGAGGGTGAAGGGAGGGTGGGGACAAGGGGAAAAAATGAGAACCAAGACCTGTCATGTAAAGGTACAAGATCCCAATAATGAATGCAACTGTACTGTACACCTAAAATGTACCAATAAACTCAATGAGGAAAAAAAAAGTATATCCTAAAAGTTTAATTATGTTGAGAAAATCGTTAACACCTGATTTAGATATGATCTCAGAAGTCTGAGCTGAATTTAAGAAGAGATTTTCTTGACAGAGAATCTTGGGAGAGATGGACTGACTATATTTAACATTTGAGATGAATATAAATGTTTGAGGAACATAGGGCTGACCAAAGTAGACAGGATGTTACTTAAATAAATATGCACATATTTTGGCCCTAGATCTTAAAAATATGAGCTACTGCAAAACAAATTCTACACACATAATTAAGGTAAAGACCTAAATTTGGGAGATAACCCTGGAATGGTTAAACAGGCCCTACCTAATCACAGGAGCCCACAGAATATTTTACTGTCTAGAGTCAAGATCTCATGGAAAGGAAGGTCAAAAAGAGTCAAGGTATGAGAGAAAATCCTTTCATTGTTGCTACAGGGAACTACATATAAAGCATAATCATGCATGTAGCCCTCCCTCTAAGCAAAACAAACAAAGAAACAAAAAACATCACTTGGCTAAGGAAGTTAAAGTACAACCAAAGAGGATCTACCTTATAGCAACAAAGAATTGACAAAAAAAAAAAAAAACACACAAAGATTCTTAAATGTCCTTGGCTCCTTCAAAAGCCCCCTGAAACAGACACCTTGATTTTGACCCTACACCAAGAACTAATTAAGCCACAGCTCTTACATTTCTAACTTACAGAATTCTAAGACAAATTTCCTTATCTTAGGTCACTAAATTGTAGAAATACAGGCAAGATGAAAATAATACATTTTGAGAACAATTCCAAAGTGTTATTTTAAGAACTTACTTAGCATATAACTGAGAAAAGTAGAAAACTGCAGATAACAGTAAGACTTTGTGTAACATTGCTTGAGTTGACTATAGAATGGAAGGATAATAAGATAATCTAAGTGTGAATCAGTATCAGATCTCACAAATGAACCTTTTGATAACTTCAAATTTGGTAGACAAGAACAACTCAAGAAACTGTTATACCTATTCCATCAAAAAATGAATTTGGTTCTTGTGGCTGCAGTTCAAATTCATCTTCATCCATGGCTTTTAAATGCTCATTAATCACAGCTCCTGAATCAAAGAAAAAGTACACGAAACATTAAATTTAATATCACACATTAAAACATCATTACATTTACATTTCTGATTGCCCTTAGGAACTGATTAGCAATATGTGGGTAATTACATTACAAGAAAAGGAACCTAAAACTCTGCAGTATTTTAATGTTATAAAATATAAAGGCACAAATGTTGGTATTTAATATTTTGATATTTGACATTTATGTTAATTTTTATATATTACCAACTTGAATTTGAGTTACTTAGCAGATACTCAATCTTCCCTCCAACTAGCAACATTAGTGATTAAGACTCACATTTAAGTAGTTAAGGGTATTTCTGTAAGATTTTATAACATCTGTAGACAATATAATCCGAACTCTGGCTGTCACTGAATTACAAAATGGTAAAGATTCACAATTCTTAATAATCATAAGTACTTGAGATTTCTGTGTAACTAAGTGTACCTGTGTGACTGTATCTTTTTTATTTTCTAGGAAATAACAAAATATGCAACAGATACATACAGGCAAAATAAACATATATGAGCATATGAGTGCACATGTATCCACACATACACACAAGTATACACAGTCCTATTTTATAAGATCTGGAAATGAGTTAAGGCATAAGAAACACAAACTAACAATAAAAAGGAGATTTTTTTAAAAAGTGGAAATTTTAAGGGTGTACTTAAGACTTCAAGACATCTTTTTTTCCTTGTTTCTGGGGCCTCCTCAGCTTATAACACCCTTCTCAATCTTCATAAAACATAGTGTCAAATTCCTAAATTCTGGCACTGTGTCTTTACTTTTCACCTGTAAATTCCACCTGCTAACTGCCGTTTCTTCATCCCTAAAAGCACCTGAAATTGTGGCATCTTGTTTCAGCTTCACAGGTAGACAGCATACACTGTAAAGTGACAATGAGAATATATATCATTGCTCACCTGTCAAAAGACTGTCCTTTTTAATGTCCTTTACTCCAGCTTAAAACATGTTTTCATTTCTTTGAGCACCCACACTACTAAAATGAGCCTTCTATTTCTAATATATTTTTGACTAATGCCTCCTAAAAATTCTTCTTTCTGCCACCACAGTCAGCACTTTATTTGAATAGGGTACAATAGGATCTTTATTTCGGCCTCAGAGGCCATAGACCCAAGCCAATGACAGAACCACAAGCAAAAGCCATTCTTTTCTCTTCGTGGTTGAAACTATAAAAAAATGAATGTGAGAAGACTAGTGCAAGAAACAGCCAGTTTACAAAGAAATGATACATGATGGTACATTCCTATAATCCCAGCACTTGGGAGGCTGAGGCAGGAGGATTGCTGTGAGTTTGAGACCAGCCTGGACTACACAGTGAGTTCCACGTTAGTCTCAACAACATAGAGAGACCCTCTCAACAAAACAAAACAAAACAAAACCCATACAAAGAAAAGAGAGAAAGACAAAGAATGTTGGATATCTGACTATTAATTCTAGTTTTGTCAACACTACTAGATTAAAAAATGCCCAGTGATTAGTACAGCACATTCCTAGGTGTTCCTGTGTGGATCATGAAAGACTTACATGGGCCATTAAAATATGTAGTCACCAGGACATGCCTCTATGAACTTTTTAACCTTCTTTGCTTTTCAGCTGCCATGAACTAATAGCTTTGCTCTACTCTGCTCTTTTGGAGTTATTCCAGGAAGAAATTAATAGGCAGCCATAGATACATGAGGAATCAGTGCATAACATGAGGACACAACAGAAATGTGGGTGCAGAGGCCCATCTGAAGAAAGAAAGGCCTTGAGATTAAAGCCACAATGGCCAGATTTGCATACTTCTCCCTAAGGGATGAATGGAAACTTTAAATTATAATGTAATTGGTAGCATACAGTTCATTAGGTCAAATATATGCCAGAACACCCGGGCTGATTCCTTCCCAAAAATGTTCCCATTTTCAAAGTTATGGATAAGCCAAGGTTAATGATGTCAGCAATATACCCTTGCTATGTGCCTTGCCTCCCTATTTGATTAAAGCAGACTAAGTAACTGTAATTATAATCTTTTTGGTTCATTATAGTTTGATCCACACTCTGACTATATAAATTACTCCTGACAAAGGGCCTCTGTGGCAATCCACTTAGAATCATTTCTGTGTCTCAGGAGTTATTTGTATTTCCCAAGAAACCTTATCCTATTCTTAATCCCATTTGTCCTTTTGGAATTCATTCTTCAATTTCACAGGACATGAAAGCTGCACGTCTAATATCTAGCAGGTTCAGAGTTCTACTTCTCTTGTATCACCATAATGTATCTTCTTGGCTGAATTTCCTTAAAATCTAAACCAAAATAAGTTTCTCTTAAGTTTTAGGTGATGGTTAGTTTTGTCCCAGCAATGGAAAAATAACACAGAAAATCAAAAGTAAAAAAGAAAGCAGAGCCAGGGATTTAGGTCAGTGCAAGATCCAAAGTTTGATCGCTGTTACTAAAAAAAAAAAAAAAAAAAAAAAAAAAA